>NC_064631.1:190613330-190916360 GCF_023864275.1 Schistocerca cancellata | reverse complement strand
TTAACGATTAAAAGCAGTAAAGAGTTTCTCTTAAAACCCAATTGCTTTAAATCGTGAATGCAACTGGGTTTTAAGACGAACTCTTTTCTGCTTTTTATCGTTACTATTGCGGCAGCTATTTGTCGTACCACACATAATACGACCTAGGCTACACATATGTAACTTATGTATACTGACATGGTTATGGCACATTTCCTTGTATTTTATTTTATTTTATTATTTATTTATATTATTTAATCATTTTAAAAAATATTCTTCCACTGGACATATGATTGTATGCAGTACTCTTGTTGTGTTGCATGGCCTATTACAACTGTGTGGTACGGATTTATGAATAATAGCGTATACATATTTTCGTCTATTGTGCTATATTCGGGTGAAACAGTGAAAACTATTAACAACAGCATGACATAGGCAGAAGCATATTTGCCCTAATGTTACATATAGTTTTAATTATGTCTTTTTGAGCCACTTAACATAGTTACCTGTCAATTGTTAACGCATGTTCTATATTTTTTATAATAGTACATTTGTTCTACTCATTGTACAGGGGCCTGAAGATGGTATCAATGTAATGCCGGAACTGGTAGCACATAAGTAGTTCATAAAATAAATTTCTACAATACATACGACTTTTGGTAAATTATTGCATCAAGAAAAATGAAAAAAGGGCACTAGGGAGATTCGAGCAAGGATCTGCCGCTTTGCAGTCCAACACTGTGACCACACGACTACCAAGCCATGGTTCTTGAATTCGCTTGACGTTGCACTTCCATTCGAACCGCTCACTGTTTCGATTTTGCTTCTCTTTTTCACAGTTCAGTACGCTTTCTTCTTGTGTTCAGTTTTTCAATGGGCCTTTTTACCACTAAATCTGACGGGAGGTGGGGGGGGGGGGCGTTCCTTTCTCAGCTTAGCTGATTTTCGACATTGTTACTCCAATTAAAATCCTAAGCCCCAGGGGCAACGGCCTTGCCGCAGTGGATACACCAGTTCCCGTCAGATCACCGAATTTAAGCGCCGTCGGGCGTGGTCGGCACTTGGATGGGTGACCATCGGGGCCGCCGTATGCTGTTGACATTTTTCGGGGTGCACTCAGCCTCGTGATGCCATTTGAGGAGCTACTCGACCGAACAGTAGCGGCTCCGGTCAAAGAAAACCATCGTAACGACCGGGAGAGCGGTGTGCTGACCACACGCCCCTCCTATCTGCATCCTCAGCTGAGGATGACACGGCGGTCGGATGGTCCCGATGGGCCACTTGTGGCCTGATGACGGAGTGCTTTTTTTTTTTTTCAGCCTCCCCCACTGAAGCGAACCCAGGAGCCGGGCCTGTGGTGAGAAGCGGTCAGGGATACATGCGGGACGTTCGGCCCGGGTTGGTTGGCCGGTGCTGGCGCATGCGCACCAGAGCTGGCGACAGCCACTGCGGAAGAGGCGGCGGCCGTTCGCGAGTCCGTGCACGCCCGAGGTGCTCTGCCAGCGGACTGGGGGCGGCGCACGGACAACGGGCGCTACAGGTGGCCGACAGGACGGCCACAACCTGCGCTCCTGCTGCTGACAGCGTAGCTGGAGGGGACATTGTTGTGGCAGCGAGCGCCAGCTGCGCTGCAGTAGCAAGTACTTCATATACGCGGGCATCGTAGCAGACTGATAATGGAAATGGGAGGAAACAACGAGGCACAAATGCAAACAAGTACACATTCTTTCGCCCGTCGCACATTGAGCCAACACGCTTCAAAACCTGGACAGAATAGGACAAAAAGAATGGCCAGGTGATGATTACTTCGATTTGCTGCAGAATCCTTGAACATATTCTCAATTTGAGGATAATTTTTTTGGAGACTGAAAAGCTTACGTCCACGAATCATCATGGTCATACACTACTGGCCATTAAAATTGCCACACCAAGAAGAAATTCAGATGATAAACGGCTATTCATTGGACAAATATATTATACTAGAACTGACACGTGATTACAAATGGTTCAAATGGCTCTGAGCACTACGGGACTTAACATCTATGGCCATCGGTCCCCTAGAACTTAGAACTACTTAAACCTAACTAACCTAAGGACATCACACAACATCCAGTCATGTGATTACATTTTCACGCAATTTGGGTGCATACATCCTGAGAAATCAGTACACAGAACAACCACCTCTGGCCGTAATAACGGCCTTGATACGCCTGGCCATTGAGTCAAACAGAGCTTGCATGGGGTGTACAGGTACAGCTGCCCATGCAGCTTCAACACGATACCACAGTTCATCAAGAGTAGTGACTACCTTATTCTGACGAGCCAGTTGCTCGGCCACCACTGACCAGACGTTTTCAATTGGTAAGAGATCTGGAGAATGTGCTGGCCAGGGAAACAGTCGAACATTTTTTGTATCCAGAAAGGTCCGTACAGGACCTGCAACATGCGGTCGTGCATTATCCTGCTGAAATGTAGGGTTTCACAGGGATCGAATGAAGGGTAGAGCCACGGGTCGTAACACATCTGAAATGTAACGTTCACTGTTCAAAGTGCCGTCAGTGCGAACAAGAGGTGGCCGAGACGTGTAACCAATGGCACCCCATACCATCACGCCGGGTGATACGCCAGTCTGACGATGACGAATACACGCTTCCAACGTGCGTTCACCGCGATGACGCGAAACACGGATCCGACCGTCATGATACTGTAAACAGAACCTGGATTCGTCCGAAAAAAAATTACGTTTTGCCATTCGTGCACCCAGGTTCGTCGTTGAGTACACCATCGCAGGTGCTCCTGTCTGTGATGCAGCGTCAAGGGTAACCGCAGCCGTGGTCTCCGTGCTAATAGTCCATGCTGCTGCGAACGCCGTCGAACTGTTCGTGCAGATGGTTGTTGTCGTGCAAACGTCCCCATCTGTTGACTCAGGGATCGAGACGTGGCTGCACGATCCTTTAAGCCATGCGGGTAAGATGCCTGTCATCTCGACTGCTACTGATACGAGGCCGTTGGGATCCAGCATGGCGTTCCGTATTACCCTCCTGAACCCACCGATTCCATATTCTGCTGACAGTCATTGGATCTCGACCAACGCGAGCAGCAACGTCGCGATACGATAAACCGCAATCGCGATAGGCTACAATCCGAACTTTATCAAAGTCGGAAACGTGATGGTACGCATTTCTCCTCCTTACACGAGGTATCACAACAACGTTTCACCAGGCAACGCCGGTCAACTGCTGTTTGTGTATGAGAAATCGGATGGAAACTTTCCTCATGTCAGCACGTTGTAGGTGTCGCCACCGGCGCCAACCTTGTGTGAATGCTCTGAAAAGCTAATCATTTGCATATCACAGCATCTTCTTCTTGTCGGTTAAATTTCGTGTCTGTAGCACGTCTTCTTCGTGGTGCATCAATTTTAATGTCCAGTCGTGTATACGCGGGCATCGTAGCAGACTGGTAATGGAAAATGGAGGAAACAACGAGGCACAAATGCGGCAGGTACGCATTCCTTCGCCCGGCCCACAGTGAGTAAACTCGCTTCAAAACCTGGACAGAATAGGACAAAAAAAAATGGCTAGGTGATTACTTCGATTTGCTGCAGAATCCTTGAACATATTCTCAGTTTGAAGAGAATTTTTCTGGAGACAGAGAAGCTTACGTCCACGAATCAAGATGGTTATAGACCTTATGGTAATCTAACCTCTCTCTGAGAATGTAAAAGAAGGTTGTTCTAAAAAACCGAAGCACCTTTTCAAAGTTCGGAAACTGTGTACCGATATCTCACATGACGACTTCGCCATGTTGCACATTTTTATCTTTCACATCTAAATGTCCTCCACGACCATTTTCATGACGCACGCCTGTGCGACCAGCCTTGTATTTTCTGTAGCACTCCATCACGAGACCGTGACTCATAACCTCATGCCCCCCCCCTCCCCCCACACACACACACGACACAATCGACGGCGAATCTCGTCAGCACTGACTGCTGCTTGCAGGAGTTGAATGACAAAACGCGTATAGCAACTGGCAGAGTACGCAATAACAGCGCCCATTTGAAACGCTTGCCGCTTACGCGCTGACGAATGCAAAAGGCAGCTGACGGACGCAACAAGACCTTTAAAGTCTCCTTTTCGAACCACGTAAGTACCATGAAGCTACATGCATTTGTTTACTTTTAATAGCCAGTCGGAGGTTAATTTTTGAACAGCCGTCGCAACTTAGCCCGTAGCCGCGCAGATGGTCCGGGAACAATTGTAGTGGTGTCCGCACCGATAGCTGAATAGCGGCCGGCATGGTAGCTCAGCGTGTTCCGTCAGAGGGCTGTTCCCTCTCTGTAATAAAAAAACTGAAGTAAAGGAATCAACGATCACCTTGAACGGATGTCTTGTGACGTCCGCCCAGAGAAAACGCAACGAGCAATACAGAACTATATATATATATATATATATATATATAAAGACTGATTATGCCTTTCAGCGTTCAGTCTGGAGCATAGCCCCCCTTATACAGTTCCTCCATGATCCCCTATTCAGTGCTAACATTGATGTCTCTTCTGATGTTAAGCCTATTACTTCAAAATCATTCTTAACCGAATCCAGGTACCTTCTCCTCGGTCTGCCCCGACTCCTCCTACCCTCTACTGCTGAATCCATGAGTCTCTTGAGTAACCTTGCTTCTCCCATGCGTGTAACATGACCCCACCATCTAAGCCTGTTCGCCCTGACTGCTACATCTATAGAGTTCATTCCCAGTTTTTCTTTGATTTCCTCATTGTGGACACCCTCCTGCCATTGTTCCCATCTACTAGTACCTGCAATCATCCTAGCTACTTTCATATCCGTAACCTCAACCTTGTTGATAAGGTAACCTGAATCCACCCAGCTTTCGCTCCCATACAACAAAGTTGGTCGAAAGATCGAACGGTGCACAGATAACTTTGTCTTGGTACTGACTTCCTTCTTGCAGAAGAGAGTAGATCGTAGCTGAGCGCTCACTGCATTAGCTTTGCTACACCTCGCTTCCAGTTCTTTCACTATGTTGCCATCCTGTGAGAATATGCATCCTAAGTACTTGAAACCGTCCACCTGTTCTAACTTTGTTCCTCCTATTTGGCACTCAATCCGTTTATATTTCTTTCCCATTGACATTACTTTCGTTTTGGAGATGCTAATCTTCATCGTCCTTACATTTCTGATCTAGCTCTGAAATATTACTTTGCAAACTTTCAATCGAATCTGCCATCACAACTAAGTCATCCGCATATGCAAGACTGCTTATTTTGTGTTCACATATCTTAATCTCACCCAGCCAGTCTATTGTTTTCAACATATGATCCATAAATAATATGAACAACAGTGGAGACAGGTTGCAGCTTTCTCTTACCCCTGAAACTACTCTGAACCATGAACTCAATTTATATATATATATATATATATATATATATATATATATATATATATATATATGTTCGTTGCGTTTGGTCTGGGCGGACGCTTGCCATATATATATATATATATATATATATATATATATATATATATATATATATATATATTTGTTCGTTGCGTTTGGTCTGGGCGGACGCTTGGGCAAGCGTGACAGACTGCCGTCATAAAGGGCCCGGCTTCGATTGCCGGCTAGGTCGGGGATTTTCTCCTCTCAGGGACTGGGTGTTGTCTTCATCATCATCTCATCCGCATCGGGCGCGCAGGTCGCCCAATGTGGCGTCGAATGTAATAAGACCTGCTCCAAGGCGGCCGGACCTGCCCCATCAGCGCCTAGATACCAACACGTGTCTGTTATTTAAGTATAGATTTGTTATTAGATATTCTGTACATCAACAAGCTAGCTTAACCGCATTACAGCAACAATTGAAAGGAAAACGATGCACGTTCAGGCTTGGCGATAACAATATTGATAACAATGGTCACTGCATGTCAGTGGCACAATAACAGGTGTATGATCGGTCCGTCGTTCGGTTCCGTCAAATATCGGATTTTTCTGCAGCACTACATGCCGACTTCCCTGTTTCTTTTCATTTCTGCAAACGCCAGCGACCTAACATTTGTAGTGTCAAAATTGTATGGTGAAGTTAAACGTTGCAGTTTCTGTTGGCAGTACCGAGCGCCGATTACGTCAGGATTTTCCCTCACGCGTTTCCACCCACGGCGAAGACCAATCTTTGCTGAAACGGTTAGGTTCAGCTACTTATGCTATTAGGGCTACTGGAAATGTTGGTGATAAACATATCAGTAAATTAGCCTACTATGCCTATTTTCATTCACTGCTTTCATATGGCAACATATTTTGGGGCAATTCGTCATTAAGAGAGAAAGTGTTCATTGCACAAAAGCGTGTAATCAGAATAATAGCTGGAGCCCACCCAAGATCACCTTGCAGACATTTATTTAAGGAACTCGGGATATTCATAGTACCTTCGCAATACATATAGTCACTTATGAAATTTTGTCATTGATAACCCATCCCAATTCAAAAATAACAGCGAATGCATAGCTACAACACTAGAAGAAAGGATGATATTCACTATTCTGGATAAAATCTCACTTTGGCACAGAAAGAGGTGAATTATGCTGCCACAAAAGTCTTGTCATTTGCCAAATCGTATTAAAAGTCTGACAGATCATTTAGAAGCAAATTAAAAGAATTTCTGAATACAACTCCTTCTACTCAGTTCTTAGATATGAAGTAGTAACTGTATATTTATATTTTGTGTAAAGAAAACTTATGTTAAAGTGACACGTTCCACATCATTACGAAATGTTGTATTCATGATCTATGGAACAACGATTAATGTATGTATGTATGTATGTATGTCATTTAGATTTTTGTTCACCAGTTTCAGAAACTGTTTTTGAAGAACGCCAATGTGAAGAAATAGCACACTAGTTGCGTTGAAATTGTTTTTTAACGCAACTGGTGTGCTTTTTTTCACATCGAATATCTTGTTATTGCATCCACACCGCCACCTCGCAGTGCAATCAAACTCTCTGTGGCATCTGTATTTGCTTCACAGTCAAAGAGAAAGACTGAACGCCATGAAAGCTCATAAAGTAGCAAGGCTCCTTCACACAGTCGAGGTCAAATTATGTTCTGCTAGAATTTCAAAAGGACAATTTCAAACATTTACCGAAAATATAATACAAAACGAAAATATCGGCACTTGATACTGCTATTTTGTTTTCGATATACGAGGTTAATCCCAAAAGTAAGGTCTCCTATTTTTTTTTTCAAGTACATAGACCTATTTATTTCTACAATGGTTTACATCAGTTTACGGCTTGAACATTTAGCTATTTTTCAACATAATCACCATTTCTGTCGGTGCATTTTTGTAGACGCTGTGGCAGTTTTTGTATGGCCTTGTCATACCAGCCCGCTGCGGTGCTGTTCAGAAAGTTATGTACCTCTTCTTTCACCTCGTCGTCGGAGCTGAATCGCTTTCCGGCGAAATGTTCTTTTAACCTAGGGAACAGGTAATAGTCACTGTTCGCCAAGTCAGCACTATAGGGTGGGTGGGTGATTATGTTCCCCTGAAACTGTTGCAGGAGAGCACCGGTTTGCCGAGCGATGTGTGAGCGAGCGTTGTCATGGAGAATGTGTACACCCTCGCTCAACATTCCTCTTCTCCGGTTCTGAATTGCCCGTTTGAGTTTTTTCAGAGTCTCACATTACCTGTCAGCGTTAATTGTGGTCCCAGCGATTCAGGTCCGACGACGAGGTGAAAGAAGAGGTTCATAACTTTCTGAACAGCGTGGCGGCGAGCTGGTATGACATGGGCATACAAAAACTGCCACAGCATCTACAAAAATGCATCGGCAGAAATTGTGATTATGTCAAAAAATAACTAAATGTTCAAGCTGTAAAATGATGTTAACTATTGTAGGAATAAACAGGTCTATGTACTTATTAAAAAATCGGAGATCTTACTTTTGGTATTGTAAGGGACCCGTGATCCCACGAGCATAGATGCTAATATCCGATGCCCAGGTCGATAGTAGACAGCAGTCGATTGTCGAGCGCTGCAGGAGGCAGTGAGCCGAGTGTTGAGTGCGGAGTAGCACTGGAGTGTGTTGAGTGAGAAGTGGTGCGGGAGAGACGGGCAAGAATGGTGGTCGAGTGAGTTGTAAACGGTAAAATTCACCGGAGCATGACGAGTGAGCACGTCCCCCTGATCGTCGTGGGGTTGTACCTCACTAATACCGATTCGCGAGTGATATGAAACAAAAGTGACAAGTGCCGAATTACGTGCTTCGCGTCAACCGCGTCGGCCAGCAACAACCATGGATTGCAGTGAGGATTGTTGTGAATGTTAACCATCAGCATTGCGTGTGACGTACTACTGAAAATCAGCAACCAATAAAAAGATATAGCCGTAACTAGACGTGTAAGGCGAAGGTAGCAACTGCCTCAGAATTTCTGTGTTCGTAGAAAATACAATACAGTTTGTACATCGCAACCTTTGTGGTCCTCAATAATAGACAAACTTTCAATCATTCCACTATTCAGTTGAAAACAACCGCACACGGTTGAAATACCCCCGAAACCACAGTAGAAAAACCGATAGCCTTTCATCAGTTAAGCACACGGTCTTATAATCATAATAATTAACTGTTTGGCGGCTTCGATAAATTACACAAAATCCAGTAAAGAATTTAAACGGGTATGTTTCAGTATTACCCTCGTATCTGTGAAAAAGTGTCGCCGATAGGAGTATCGATACATCGATACTTTGTCAACTGCCGTATCGTATAGTATATCATATCGCGTCAGTGACAACCGGACCTAAGCCCGCCGTGGAGGCGATAGTCACAATCGAAGGACAAGATTTGAAAAATAATGGACCATCAGCTTTAGGCCGGAGAAAAACCCTTCCTCCCCCTGTGGCCGGATACTGGCATTGACAACTATTGCGAGCAGGTGGGTGTCAAGGAAATTACAAGGAAATAAAAACAAATGATTGAACGGATACATGTCATAGTTTAGAAGTGCGGCAGAGCGGAGAAGCGACGTAACCGCGCGATCTGGGGGAGGTTCCGCGGAAAGTCGGGCGCTTCTGAGAACTGGAGTGGCGGGGCGCTACGTGAGCGGGACTGCTAGGCAGGCGGCCTACAGCAGGAGCCGAGAAAGTGGGAGGGGGAAGGGAGGGGGAGGGGAGGCCGCCCGCCCAGATTCGAACCCGTGACCTCGCGGAAGAATGCAGCTGGCAGCAGCAGCGGCAGCGGCGGGACCTTGAGAAAGTGAGCAGCGTCGGCGACTCGGCGCGACGCCTCGCCGCGCTGCGCTGCTCGGCTGTCTCCGGCGCTGCCAGGGCTGCCAACCGCGGCGAGGTGGCGAGCGCCCCGCCCGTCAGTCCCGTCCCGCTATCCGCGGCAGTTTGCATGCAAAGCGCGCCGCGGCGGCGGGGCACGCCCTGCAGATCGCAGCCGCCATTACCATAACCACACGGCTGGCTGTTCCGCAACCTCAGCCCCTCCTCTCCGTGTGTACAGCGCGTCTCGCGCCTGCTGTTCGCAACCGATCCTGAACTGATTACCTCGTCTATTAATAACAGCTTCAAATGTATTTACTCCTTTATTATTGGATCACTACCGGTTTCGTGGCGCTGAAAGTCTCATCTTCAGGTGAACGTATCACTAAAACGCTGGAGCGGAAAAGCTCGGAACTTGATTACCTAACAGCCGTTGTCCATCATAACAAAACACCGCCAAAAAACGGCATTCCGCTTCTCCGGTCTATACGGATTCGCGGCTAAAGAACGTGGCCGCGTGCCCTGTCATACTGATCAAGTAAATAGGAGATTGTATTTGCCCTATCTACAAAGGTTGTCTGCTAAACTGATTACCTGTACGATAATGATGATGATGACGATGTCATTGTTTGGACGCACGGCGTCGAAGTCTATCAAATGACTTTTATCTTAATAATATGAATATTTATATATGTGTTTGGAGAGAGAGAGAGAGAGAGAGTTTGATTATTGATTGAGATTTTCACTTTAAGTCGTAACTGGTACCTGAATTTTGGTTGCTGCCTCCTTGAATGATCAGCTTCTGCACAAGTTGGTGACGTACTACAATTTGGAAGAAGCTATGGTTCTTTAAGGTTTAAAATACGACTCTGCTAGTTACTTGGCCGTATTGCGAATAGCGCTGAGCCCAAGCTTTCGTAGCTTTTCATACCTAAGGGACCACTGTAGTAAGTAAATAAAATCAAACAGCAATCTGCTTTTCGTGAGAAAAGGAGATTGCGTAGCACACAAACTTCCTTCAAACTACACGTCCTGCTACATCAAAATTGGTCAGTGTAGTTCAGCGCCGTACTATTGTACGAGAATATAATCCAATTAAATTCTGTCGATTGATAGACGGCGACGACAATGAAGTTCACCTCCTTTTCCAAAAACAAGATATTTCTATTCTTCAGTTCCAGAAAATTTGTATACATAAATGTTTTGCAACTCTTACACATACTTTACTCGGTTTTATCACTAAAATATCAATTTTCATTAAATGTAATCATACATTTTGAGTGACGGCCTAGCAACACGTCCTTTCTTTTTTTAACAAATCAATTGTTTTGAGTCCATACTCAAAGATTCTCTAATAGTATCGTTGCAGGGATTGCGCGCTAAAGAGTTTCTTGCTGTCCAGCTGCGCTTCACTTCGAGTACTTTTTGAGTCACATTTACATTTACTGTATTTACATACATTACTGGGCTTCTCAGAATAAAATCAGGCACAAATTAGTTAAAGAAAAAAAAAGCAGTGAGGCACACATAACATTACAAGTCTTTAGCACCCGTATTAAACTGGTATGACTGTCGTTGAAGTGGCTTAAAGCTAAAAAAAAAAGTGTACTGAAATAAAAAATAAAGCTGCCTCGGGCACGGATGTGTGTGGTGTCCTTAGGTTAGTTAGGTTTAAGTAGTTCTAAGCTCTAGGGGACTGATGACCTCAGAAGTTAAGTCCCATAGTGCTCAGAGCCATTTGAACCATTTTTGAACTTGAAAGAGTTCTAGAGTGTAGAGGAAGACGTAGAATGGAATATATCCTACAAATAATTGACGGCACAGGGTGCTAGGGCTATTGCGGGATGAAGAGGTGGTTACAGAAGAGGAAATTATTCACGGAGCGGCGCGACAAATCAGTACGTGTGGGACGCCTCTAATCGTTACCGAGGTCACACTGAACTGCGCGCAGTATGCGGACAGAATCCTCCTACCTGTTGTCCAGCCTTTTTTTTGTCATTAGCCTTGTGCTTTGGTGCAATCCGCTCTTGCGCCAACCTCTTCATCTCAGAGCACGACCTTCACCATACGTCCTCAATTACTTGTAGGATATTTGCCAGTCTCACTCTTCGCCTAAAGTTTTAATCTCCACAATTTCCCCTCCTACCTGGCAAGTTATTCCCCAATTTTTACCACATGTCTTATCATCCTACCCTTTTTTCTTGTCAGTGTTTTCGATATGTTCTTTTTGGACTCATTCTGCGCGGAACCTCATCATTTTTTTATCATACGAGTCCACAAAATATTCAAAATCCTGCCATAGCAACGTATATCAAACGCTTCGTTTCTCTTCTTTTCCGATTTTTCACATAGTTCACGATTCACAACCGTGCAATGCTGTCATGCAAACGTGCATCCTCAGAAATTTCTTGCTCGAATTACGGTCTATATATGATAGCAGCAGACTTAATTTTTTTTCAGGGAAGCGCTCCTTCCTTATGTTAGTCAATATCTTGTCTCCTACTTGCTTCGTCCGTGATATGTTTCCGAGGTAGTATAGTACCTTCACTTCGTCTGCTCCAGTTTTGATAACAAGTTCATCGCTAATCCCCAGATAAACTCCAGCCCTAGCAGTTAACATTTCGGAGATGGTTCGTGTTTCAGGACAGAGAGTTCTGCATTCACCACATCAACGGAATGGAATGTCCTGAGATACCTAACGAGATGGATCTTCTTTAACATTATCTGTTAAGACTCACCCGATGTCGAATGCACATAAGGTGCCCTAACGAACGTCGCTGTCGACGAATGGACGGGCTTGTGCAGCAATGTGTCGACGGTCATGCCGGTAGTGGGCCAAGGACGATCCAGCCATGGTAAAAGGCAGGCGGAGGAGCAGCACGGTACTGAAATTGATTTTGCAGGTGCAAAAATGAGTGCCATTTCCAATAGGCAACGTATATCTTGCATAGGTTTTGTCTGCTCTCCTTGAATCTAAAGCTGTTCTCAAAATTGGGTCGTGCATTCTAACGTCAACATGCTCTGTGAAGACTCTCTGCATCATTGCATGGAAAACTCATGTTGCAGAGTCTGTACTATTATCCTACTTCCGTTGCTTTTTCTCTTTTAGCGCAGGTTTATGCGTAACTGCCCAAGTGATCTACATGGACAAAAGACTTATTACGACTGCGAGAGACAGATTATATCCGACTCGTGATATAAAAACTCTTTGGATATAATGTGGAACATTACGTGTACTTCTGATGTAGCAATTGTGCATGTAGGATCGCATCGGAACTGTCATTAACGGCATTGCTTTAATCTGCCATTTTGAATATGTAATGTAATTTGATTAATTATGATAACGTTTCATCTCATACAAGAGGATGATTTATCCTGGAATGTAGCTATGAAGATCATTTACTGAAAAATATAATTTCATGAATGGAAAAGGTACGTTTAATTCTTTGGTTATTTTAACTTACCCTTGTCTGTGGCTAGGAACATTATCTGGTGTATCGTAGCTCGTAGGGAACTTTGTATCCCGGGAAATCAGTAAAGCCTGCACCGCTGTCGTTTATGTTCTATTTTGAGAGATTGATTTCTGGACTTAAATCGAATTTAATTCACAACTTGGACAGTGATCCCCATGCTGCAGTGTGAGTACGTCATAGCACCCTAGACGGCTTCCCCACGGCGTATGATGTGCCTCTGGTTGTTTTAAGAATTTTCAGAGTAGACGATCGCTGGAATTCTGCAGAGAGATTTTCTTCTAAGTGCTGACTTCGACATCTAGAGGCAATATGATCATGAACTGTATCTGTCTAATCATTTTGTTTTATAGACTTGAGAATTCCATTAGGAATTAAATATATCTGGGAGTGTGGGAGATAATTGTGTTAAAAGTTTGGAGAAACGAAATTTCCGTTCAAGTAACTAGATATTATTCAGTCAATAATTTAACTTCAGTTTAATAGGAGGGAAGTTAAAAGTAATTCCGATTGTGAGGAACAATATCAAGGATATAGAATGAATTTTACAGTTTTCAGCGGAATGTGCGCTGATATGTAACGTCCTGGCAGTTTAATATCAAGTACGTCAGATACTCTGAACGAGCATTCGAATGCAGAGCAATGAAGCAGAAAAATGCGACCTACGTTACATGCCGGTCGCTTCCCATTTCAATGCAGAGAGCATTACGGCTGTTTTTGGCACAGGATGAGTTGTGTGCATCGATAGATGTACTTAAGGTAGGAAAATGCGTGTAAACTACATCAAAAGTACGAGCCTTCATGACAAACGTAATCGCAGGGAAGTACTCGTCGTGTCGTTGACAAAGTGAAAGCCTAATTTATGATTGTTCATTTCCGTAACTCTTGAGTATTTCGGCGACTGCCGTAGGAGCGCAATGCAGTCGCATATGATCGCGTGACTATATACGTACCGTGTGAACAAGCCGGATCGCGTGCGAGCGTTCAACAGCACGTCAGCGCATTGCACGTTGAGTACAACGTCCGGTGAGAAGGTGACGGTAGGCCACACATCTCCGCACAAATGTGAGTCATATTTCTTTTTTTTTCCTTTTTTCAGGCCAGTTTGCAACGCTGCGGCCTCTGCCATCACTGCGTACCTGTTCTGTTGTAAGAGCGGACGCGTCAGGTCTGGTTTAAACAGAAGCGAACACAAGCGAACGAGAATTGTCTTTGGTGTAAATGCAAGGCGAGCGCAAGCGAACTGCATTCGGTCTCGTTCCGTTCGCATTCGCTAATATCCGCTCGCCTTCCGCTCTTTGGTGATCTTTTACGAACCATCAAAGGAATTTCGCCTCCCCTCCACTTCGGCGATAGCAACACAGAAAGCTTTCACCTGCTGTCTTCTGCTTTAGCTGTTGGCATGAGTTTCCCAAGCGATGGAGTGGTCTGAATACGACGAAAGGTTGCTGACAGAAGAATATAGAGGGGGCATTCAAATGAAAACGAGACAGATGGGAAAAAAGGAATTAAACTGTTTATTATTTCAAAAGTAATCGGCACAACTGTTAATACATTCATCTCACTATGAGACAAGAAGACCAATGCCTTCATCGAGAAATGTTTGCGATTACAACGGAACCACGAGTCTACCCAAGCGTGCATCTCTTCATCCGAAGCACACTGACAGCCACGAATGTCTTTCTTCAGGGCCTCCGAAAATAAGGAAATAGGACAGGGAGAGATCGGGGCTGTATCGGGGATGTCTAAGGGCTTCCCAGCGAAAATTCTGCAGCATAAAGTTTTGAACAAAAAAAAAATGGTGCAAATGGCTCTGAGCACTATGGGACTTAACATCTGTGGTCATCAGTCCCCTAGAACTTAGAACTACTTAAACCTAACGACATCACACACATCCATGCCCGAGGCAGGATTCGAACCTGCGACCGTAGCGGTCACGCGGTTCCAGACTGAAGCGCCTTTAACCGCACGGCCACACCGGCCGGCGAAAGTTTTGAACATGACTGCTTGGTTCAGTGACCGTTTATAAATTAAAACTGAAACAAATGAGCCCTCGGTCACAATTTTTTACTCTTATTAACCAGGTTTCAACACTTCTAAGAGTGCCTTCATCAGAATTTAGACATGTGGCTGTACAGTTACGAGCAGCCCTTAGAGACTCGCCTTCACTCACTCCTTTTAAATATTTTGTGACTAAAGCCCTTCTGTCCTGTTATTTATTTTATACGTGACATGCAAGTACTGTCTCTCTGTTGTATTGTTAGTCAGTACTTGCACTTTTTTATATAAGAAATTTTTTTCACTTAAATTTGTAATTATGTCATAGACCACTTTAAATGTCTAAATTCTAATGAAGGCACTCTTAGAACTGCTGAAACCTGGTTAATAAGACTAAAAAATTGTGACCGAGGGCTCATTTGTTTCAATTTTAACTCTGCGACATAGTCAAAACAACCTTGGCAACATGTGGGTATTATACTGCGGCAGAATTATGCTGACCGTCAACATACCTGAGTGTTTGGACTTGATGACGCGTTTCAACTTTTGTAAAGTATCCACGTGCCGCTGTGCATTAATTGTGGTGTCGAGTTCCTGAAACTCCACTGACAAAGCAGAAGTTCACCATGGCTTTCCCGGAGCTGGAGAGCACAGCTTTGGATTTTTTCGAGTGGGGGCGGTGGCGGTTGGTTGGTTGGTTGGTTGGTTGGTTGGTTGGTTTAAAGGCGGGAGAAGGGACCAAAGTACGAGGTCATCTGTCTCTTGTTCCTAATAAAACAATGCCACAAGTGAGAGAATAAAACGGACGAAACATATAACACAAAACGAAAAAAAAACAAAAGCCACAAGAACGAAGGGAAGGCAACGAACACTAAAAGGAACTAAAGAGGACAAGGAAACAACAGAGACGCTAGAAACAGAAGAGAGGAAAACATGAAAGCAAATTACAGTGGCTGGCCAACCATGAGGATAAAAAAAGGGAAATCCAGCCAGTCTGCAACACATTAAAACCTCCACCCTAAAAGCACTAGGGTGGAGGACACGGAGGGACAAGGGACACGCGCTAAAACCTACATAGAAGTATAAAACCCACTCTCACGGATACAACGTAAAACTAAAGCTGCTGTGGAGGCATTGTCGCCCAACACCGAAGGCAGGGTGGTGGGAGAGTTAAAAGTCTGCCGCAGACCGGCTAAAGGTGGGCAGTCCAGCAAGAGGTGGACGACTGTCATTTGGGAGCCACAGCGACGCTGAGGTGGGTCCTCGCGACGGAGGAGATATCCATGCGTTAGCCAATGATGAAGCAATGATGGAAATAAAAGAACGATTCAGGAGTGGAATTAAAATACAAGGTGAAAGGATATCAATGATACGATTCGCTGATGACATTGCTATCCTGAGTGAAAGTGAAGAAGAATTAAATGATCTGCTGAACGGAATGAACAGTCTAATGAGTACACAGTATGGTTCGAGAGTAAATCGGAGAAAGACGAAGGTAATGAGAAGTAGTAGAAATGAGAACAGCGAGAAACTTAACATCAGGATTGATGGTCACGAAGTCAATGAAGTTAAGGAATTCTGCTACCTAGGCAGTAAAATAACCAATGACGGTCGGAGCAAGGAGGACATCAAAAGTAGACTCGCTATGGCAAAAAAGGCATTTCTGTCCAAGAGAAGTCTACTAATATCAAATACCGGCCTTAATTTGACCGAGCGAGGTGGCGCAGTGGTAAGACACTGGACTCGCATTCGGAAGGACGACGGTTCAATCCCGCGTCCGGCCATCCTGATTTAGGTTTTCCGTGATTTCCCTAAATCACTCCAGGCAAATGCCGGGATGGTTCCTATGAAAGGGCACGGCCGACTTCCTTCCCCATCCTTCCCTAATCCGATGAGACCGATGACCACGCTGTCTGGTCTCCTTCCCCAAACCAACCAACCAACCAACCTTAATTTGAGGAAGAAATTTCTCAGGATGTACGTCTGGAGTACAGCATTGTATGGTAGTGAAACATGGACTGTGGGAAAACGGGAACAGAAGAGAATCGAAGCATTTGAGATGTGGTGCTATAGACGAATGTTGAAAATTAGGTGGACTGATAAGGTAAGGAATGAGGAGGTTCTACGCAGAATCGGAGAGGAAAGGAATATGTGGAAAACACTGATAAGAAGAAGGGACAGGATGATAGGACATCTGCTAAGACATCAGGGAATGACTTCCATGGTACTAGAGGGAGCTGTAGAGGGCAAAAACTCCCAAAGCCGGAAAACCCTGCGGTGTAAGACAGAACGCAGGTCAGCTTCGAAGATGCCTATCTCCAGAAGCGGTTTCCTCGTCGCCTGTTTGGCCAGCCTGTCGGCAAGTTCATTGCCGGGGATTCCGATATGTCCTGGAGTTCACGCAAACACTACGGAACGACGGTGGCGGGGGAGAGGGGAGGGGTGTGGAGCCATTTGCTTCCGCTATTGTCTCTGACGCTTGCTCTCTGGCTCAAAACGATGACGCCATTTTTCATCTCCCGCAATATTACGGACAGGAAACGATATTTTTCATCGCGATAACGTTCCAGGTGTTGCAGTGATATGGACGATCTGTTCAAAATCTGCTCCCCCGTCAGGCTGTGGGGAAAACACTGCGCATACATTTCCCGGGTCTTCATAGGCTCTGTCATGGTGGCGTGAGCGGTACTGTGCACATGCCCGAGATGAGCCGAATGTCCTCCACCGTCCGCCGTCAGTCATTTCTGACGGCAGCGTCCACCGCAGCAATGACAGAAGAGGTACTGACACGACTCTTCGACTGCTGTCTTTCATTAACATCGTACTTTTCCGAACTCGCTTATTCCACGCAAACACACGCGCTCGTGACGTACTGTGTTCGTCATACACAGCAAACTATCGGTACTGAATCTCACTTCCTATCACTCCCTCCGCAGTCAAAAACCGCACTACAGCTCGTTGTTTCTCTTTCCTGACCTCCGCAGTGAAGTCTGATGCTCACGCAAGTCGGTGACGTCACGTGAGCGCGTCTAACAGACAAATGGCACAGTGGTGAATGTTCGGTCTGTTCCTTCCTGATTCTCAATAGACGGCCCTTCTATACACAGACGTACCTTCGTAGCCAACGCCCGCGCTGTGGTCTTCACACAAAGGTGGTCAGAAACAGCGTAGGGTGTTCAAGGGTAGGTCGTGCTGGGAAATAATTGCAGATGATGCTGTCGCGTATCGTCTGGTAACATCATCAGAAGATGAAAAATTGCAAAACGATATAGAAAAATCTGAATAGTGCGAAAATTGGCAAGTGACCCTAAATAATGAGAAGTGTGAAGTCATCGACATAACCGCTAAATGCAAGCTGTTAAACTTCGGTTACACGATAAAGCAATCTAAGCCAAAGGTCGCAAATTTTACTATGCCTAGGAGTTACAATTACGAACAATGTTGTTGTTGTTGTTGTTGTTGTTGTTGTCGAGGTCTTCGATCCTCAGACTGGTTAGATGCAGCTCTCCATGCCACTCTGTCCTGTGCAAGATTCATCTCCCAGTACCCACTGCAACCTACATCCTTCTGAATCTGCTTAGTGTATTCATCTCTTGGTCTCCCTCTACGATTTTTAACCTCCACGCTGCCCTCCAATAATAAGTTGGTGATCCCTTGATGCCTCAGAACATGTCCTACGAACCGATCCCTTCTTCTAGTCAAGTTGTGCCACAAACTCCTCTTCTCCCCAATTCTATTTGATACCTCCTCATTAGTTGTGTGATCTACCCATCTAATCTTCAACATTCTTCTGTAGCACCACATTTCGAAAGCTTCTATTCTCTTCTTGTCCAAACTATTTATCGTCCATGTTTGACTTCCATACATGGCTACACTCCATACAAATACTTTCGGAAATAGCTTCCTGACACTTAAATCTATACTCGATGTTAACAAATTTCTCTTCTTCAGAAACGCTTTCCTTGCCATTGCCAGTCTACATTTCCCTACTTCGACCATCATCAGTTATTTTGCTCCCCAAATAGCAAAACTCCTTTACCACTTTAAGGTCTCATTTCCTAATCTAATACCCTCAGCATCACCCGACTTAATTCGACTACATTCCATTATCGTCGTTTCGCTTTTGTTGATGTTCATCTTATATTCTCCTTTCAAGACACTGTCCATTCCGTTCAACTGCTCTTCCAAGTCCTTTGCTGTCTCTGACAGAATTACAATGTCACCAGCGAACCTCACAGTTTTTATTTCTTCTCCATGGAATTTAATACCTACTCCGAATTTTTCTTTTGTTTCCTTTATTGCTTGCTCAATATACAGATTGCTTAACATCGGGGAGAGGCTACAACCCTGTCTCACTCTCTTCCCTCGACTCTTATAACTGCCATCTAGTTTCTGTACAAATTGTAAATAGCCATTCGCTCCCTGTATTTTACGAACAATACAAATTCGAAAGAACACATAGATAATGTTGTGGGGAAGGCAAATCAAAGTCTGCCTTTTACTGACATAACACTTAGAAAATATAACAGAACTACTAAAGAGACTGTCTACAGTACGCTTGTCCGTCCTCTTTTGGAGTACTGCTGCGTAGTGTGGGATCCTTACAGGAGTATATCGAGAAACTTCAAAGAAGAGTAGCATGTTTTGTATTCTCGTGAAATAGGGGAAAGAGTGCCACGGATATGCATGATCCAGAATTTGGGACGGACACCATTAAAACAAAGGCGTTTTTCGAAGGGGCGGAATCTTCACACGAAATTTCAACTTTCTCCTCCGAACGCGAAAATAATTACTTGACGCCGACCTACACACGGAGAAACGATCATCATAATAAAATAAGAGAAATCAGAGCACGGAAAGATATAGCTGTTCGAGATTGGAATAATAGAGAATTATTGTGAAGGTGGTCGATGAACCCTTTGCCAGGCACTTACGTGTGATTTGTAGGGTCTCCATGTAGATGTAGATGAAGCAAAAATTCAATACGTTACGCTGTTTCCGAGTTAATTAGCATTGATCTTGGCCAATCAGACCGTTGTGCGCGCAAATCCAAGCGAACAAATTTATAATTAGTTGTTGTTGAGCTTTAAGATGGGGCTGGACAAACGACGCTCGCGTTCGAACGGCATCGAGATTTGCCGACGTGACGTTTGACTCGCGCCGCGCGAATGAAAGGGATACGCAAGAAACTACAAACTTGCCACAACAATAAACTATGCATAATTTTTACAATTTCCAGAAACAGTGATGGAAACAGCATTAAATTCTACCACTGCGCAAACTCCTATTGTGTTTAAACAAGCCGGGCGGAGTGGCCGTGCGGTTCTAGGAGCTACAGTCTGGAACCGAGCGACCGTTACGGTCGCAGGTTCGAATCCTGCCTCGGGCATGGATGTGTGTGATGTCCTTAGGTTAGTTAGGTTTAATTAGTTCTAAGTTCTAGGCGCTTGATGACCTCAGAAGTTAAGTCGCATAGCCATTTGAACCATTTGTTTAAACAAATTTGCAATAAGATGTCTCAAAGTATTTACGTATATGTAAACATTTATGCCGATTTTTAAGTAAAGGTAACAACGAAGCACAAAATGTTGTCCTCCAAAAAAATATTGCTTGGGTGAACCTAGCATGATAATTCATTTAATTATGAGAAGTGGTTATGCTTCATCAAGCAGGTTGCAAACGAGCAATTGAATCCCTGTTCACTAATTAGAATATCAGATAAAAACTTTACCACATTTTAATTATTTTGAAAAACAAGACGGTAACATTCAAATGAAACAATCAAGACAACTAATCAAAAATTAAACGCCGAACAAACAAAATTTGTCGTAATGAAGTGACTGCAGTTTTATCGCGAGAATAAATTACAACGGAATGAGTAGTCTTGGAAATAGTACCATCCGACGTCACTAGATCGCGGGACGAGCGGAAGCTCGAGAATTGCACAGAATTATGATTGAAATGTTTCATTTATTTATTAGTTGCCGTTGTTACGCATGACCTACATCCTAGAATTTTATTTCAGTCCGTATTTCAGTTATTTTTATTGTTAAAATCCACAGTGCATTGAAAAGACAGGTCCTTGTGATAGTACCAACGAAAGTCACTAGATGGCGGGCCTATCAAAAGAGCGAAAGGAACCCGAGATTTCCCGAACTGCGAAGTAAATTGTTCGAACAGCTCGAGTTCAAACACAACCCTAGTTAAGGAATCTATGCCACCATGAAATATTCACAGAAACTTTCTCGGACTTGCTACGCCCATTCTGCACGATTTCTGTTAGTGTTCTGCAAAGCAAGCAACTCAGTCGCCATAAAAGCGAGTTCCACATCGTCGAGCGCCGCCATGATCGCTGTGGAGGCAGGTGTGTAATTGACGCGCCCCTGTCATAAATATTGCTCAAGCGTATTGCGGCTTTCTCGACCTCCCATTTTCGCGCAATATATAGACACAGCAGTAACGTCGAGCGGGCGAGGGCCGCTGTATAACAGCGATGACCTGTCGTCAGTGTGCTGCCCTAGCTTCGCTTTCTGCAGCGACGGATGACGTCTGCGGCAATGGTTTCGCATCCTCACAAGGGAACATCCCCATCGCACCCCCCTCAGATTTAGTTATAAGTTGGCACAATGGATAGGCCTTGAAAAACTGAACACAGATCAATCGAGAAAACAGGAAGAAGTTCTGTGGAACTATGAAAAAATAAGCAAAATATACAAACTGGGTCGTCCATGCGTAAGATAGGCAATATTAAGGGCAAAGTGAAGCGAGGAGCGCCGTGGTCCCGTGGTTAGAGTGAAAAGCTGCAGAACGAGAGGTCCTTGGTTCAAATCTGCCCTCCACTGAAAATTCTGCTTTCTTTATTTTCGCAAAGTTATGATCTGTCCGTTCGTTCATTGACGTCTCTGTTCACTGTAATAAGTTTAGTGTCTGTGTTTTGCGACCGCACCGCAAAACCGTGTGATTAGTTGACGAAAGGACGTGCCTCTCCAATGGGAACTGAAAACATTTGATCACAAGGTCATAGGTCAACCGATTCCTCCACAGGAAAACACGTCTGATATTTTGTATACGACACTGATGACAGCATGTGCGTCACATGACAGGAATATGTTGTCGACCCACCTAACTAGTACACTTGGCGAATGGGTGAAAAGTTTCTTCTACCTTGCCCGATTTAGATTTTCTTGTGGATGTAATAATCACTCAAAAAAAAGTGATGAAAACATAAGAGTTTTTCACATAAACTGAAAATAAAAAGTTAAGATTTTCGGTCGAGGGAAGATTTTAACCAAGGACCTCTCGTTCCGCAGCTGTTCACGCTAACCACAGGACCACGGAGCTCCTGGCCTGAGATTGCCCTTAATATTGCTTATCTTACGCATGGACGACCCAGTTTGTATATTTTGCTTATTTTTTCATAGTTCCACACAACTTCTTCCTGTTTTCTCGATCGATCTGCGTTCAGTTTTTCAAGGCCTATCCACTGTGCCAAGTTATAACTAAATCTGAGGGGGGTGCGATGGGGATGTTCCCTTGTCAGTTCGTTCCTTGAGACAGCCGCCACAGCCTCGGCAAGTCTGTGAGTACGGTTCTGTTACGCACGGCGCGTACAGAAGTGTGCCTAGGGGCCCTGCTGTGTGCAGTTGCGGCCACGGTCTGCCGCACGCAGACAATGCGGGGGCGGGGGTGGCGGGGGCGGAGGCGGAGGCGGTTGGCTGCGACACGACGCGACGCGGAGCGGCCGACGTTCAGCGGGCAGCTGCTTCCCAGACGCCGTGGTAGTCTGGTACGTGTTCCACACGTCGTATTCGCCATAAATGTTACAATGTGGATCGTATCACCGGAATAAACATACGATATATGTTATTGTTGTTCTGCATTTACAGCTACATACAGTCGCACCAAAAAGTATTGGCACAAGTTCGTATTTATCGTTGCTGGTTACAAACGCCGCACCTTCCGGCAGGGCCGGCCTTAGCCATCCAGGTGCCCCGGGCGAGTCGTCCAGTTGGCGCCCTTTATTGTATAAATAGCGAACCTGGCAGTACTTTGCAACACGGTATTTGACTGTTTTCTAGAAATCGTCTTAAGTGGTTAATGGCGTCATCTTATGATCATAACATGGTTTTTTCCATCGTAAATTTGAGTATTTTATTTTTTTTTAATGGAAATGAAATCCAAATAATCTGAAAGTCCGCTAAGACGCTCCATGTGAGTTGTGTAGCCTGTGACGTCAGTCCAGCATGCTGCTGTCGCTGCCGTAACAGTCAGTATAGCAGTGATATATTGTTTGGGCATTCACGTTTTGGGAAATTGTCTAAAAATATTGCGTAGTACTGCACTGTACATCTACAAAAACTTCAGAAAATTGTTTTTGCGTGTTCCAAACAAAGAAAAGATGCGTAAAATGTGGTTGAAACAGGCTCGTATATCCCAAATATTTCCTTTCTTTTCTGAAGCACCCCTGTACTAAAGCGAACAAAACAAAATAAAAATTATTCAAATTGGTCAAGCCATTTCTTTGTTTTGGTGAGACTAACACACAACAATTGATTTTTATATATAGGAGGTAATATGTATAACGAAAAAACACTAATTTTGAATTGGGTACCATATTTTTATTGAATTTAATATAACTGTAAGCCATAAACCTATATTTTCTGTCAGTCATCTGAACACAAAACATATTACGCCTAATGAAAAACAATTATAAACAACTAAAATTTTACTTTTATCGCTTTTCTGTCAGCAAAGTCTCTGATCAGATTAGCAAAGTCCAGATTTTCTGCAACTTCATTTTCAATGGACAGTGAGGCCAAACTGGTTAGTCTTGTTTGAGACATTGTAGACAGCAAGTACGTTTTTATCAACTTCAGTTTGGAAAAACTGCGTTCGCCGCTTGCGACAGTCACTGGTATTGTTAGCAAAATACGTAACGTTATCCAGATGTTGGGATATAACTCTTGAAGATTATGCTTTTTTTATGAAGTTTAAGGCTTCAATAGGCGTTGCCTGGCTGTCTTCGAGATAGTGTTGCAGGCCTAAAATTTCGTCGCACAGCAAATTTCCATCAATATCTGACTTCATGTTGACAGTTAACTTTTCTTGTAATTTAGAACAGCATTGTATTAGTTCTTCTTTATTTCGATTTTTTTTAAGGTCAAACAAGAAACTCCATGTCGCAGAAAATTCTTGCATCTGTTCAAATCTTTCTTTCATGGATATGTGCACGGTGTCCAACAGTGCATTGAAAAACTCTACTTTAAACTTCTTTTTTTGGGTCAGTCATTTGATCATCAACAGCCTCTTCACCCGGCCTGTGTTTAATACGTCTTAATCGCATTTGTGGTTTAAATAATGGCTGCGTATCAAGATCCGAAGCCAGTTCAGTTGCTGTTACAATAGCTTGTTCGAAACCTGTTTGTCTAAATGTTTCCAAATAAGAGCAACATTTGTCAAGGATTCCCATAAACTCGACAAAGTTGATTGTGGGTGACTGACTTGCTTTACTCACAACGTTAATTTGAAACAGAACATCATACCATGTCACGAGAGAAACAATGAAGCTGAAGTCTTTTAATTGTCCTCCTAGTGTTGTCGCTTCGTGTGACACCGCAGCATCGCTTTGTTCAGTAGCATCGGCCAAGGAAACCAAAGCGTCATGCATTTCGCATATATGATAACGAACCGCTTTGACGCTATCAATTCGAGCTTCCCAGCGTGTGTCACTTACATTTTTCAGGGTGTATATCTTCAAATGGTCGGTCAAAATTTTCCATCTATTTACCGATCCAGCAAATAGATTAAACATTTTTTGTAACATTCCGAACAGTGTCACGGATTTTACTGATGATTTTGCCGCATCACACAATACCAAATTATAACTATGGCATCCATATGGCACAAAAAAAGCTAGTGGATTTAACTTCTTAATTCTGTTCTGTTACCAGAAAATTAAAATGTTGACACAGTCACGACACTCGTTTCACTCACAATTATTCCGCCACGAAAACATGACCGCTGCCTCCGACTCTTACTGACAATTACTGACATGCGGGTGCAAATCGTAGCGCTGCCAACATATCATTAAGTCACAAATATTCGATATAAATACATTCGTATTAATTAAATCATAATGTAATGTATATTTCACAGTCTGTATTTTCTTTTATTTGGAGCGACCGGTAGTTTCTGTTGTGAACGAGAGATGGTGCGGCTGCATGGGCTCTTCCTTGTTGCAGTTCTTGAAACAAATAAGAGAGGCGCTTTGGTAGAGCCCGTGCTAGCCCGCGTCAAACATGGATGGTTGCAGACAATACGAAGATTGCATTCAGCATGATTTCTCTTCTGCTACCCCGAATTCATCGCGCATTCGTGAGATTAGCGACGTATGTTGAATGAGACTGAATAATATTTTAGTTTCGCGAAATGGGTGATTGTAAATGGTTTTTTTTTTTTTTTTTTTTTTTTTTTTTTTTTTTTTTTTTTTTTCCATGCGTTTAGTATGTGGCGCCCCTTGGGCCCCGGCGCCCTGGGCGACCGCCCGGGTCGCCCCACCCTAAAGCCGGCGCTGCCTTCCGGTACACAGCACGTGTACGTGCTACTTCACATACCAGACTGGTTCGCAGGAGAGCTTCTGTAAAGTTTGGAAGGTAGGAGACGAGGTACTGGCAGAAGTAAAGCTGTGAGTACCGGGCGTGAGTCGTGCTTCGGTAGCTCAGATGGTAGAGCACTTGCCCGCGAAAGGCAAAGGTCCCGAGTTCGAGTCTCGGTCGGGCACACAGTTTTAATCTGCCAGGAAGTTTCATATCAGCGCACACTCCGCTGCAGAGTGAAAATCTCATTCTGGAGAGCGTATTTGTCAAGGTAGCTTCGCTAGCAAAGTCGGCTGTACAACTGGGGCGAGTGCTAGTACGTCTCACTAGACCTGCCGTGTGGCGGCGCTCGGTCTGCAATCAGTGACAGTGGCGACACGCGGGTCCGTCGTATACTAGCGGACCGCGGACGATTTAAAAGCTACCACCTAGCAAGTGTGGTGTCTGGCGGTGACACCACAGTTACTTTACGGACAGATGATTTGGACATATTTGTAAACTATGTAATGTAAGGTGGCACGTGTGTGGTTTCTGTTCTGAAATATATGTTTCGTTTAACCTACAACCACTTAAATGTAACTGTGCCAATACTTTTTGCTGCGATTGTAGATACTCCGCAAGCCACCGAACGGAGCCTGGCGGAGGGTGCCCTGTACCACTACTTGCCATTTCCCGTCCTGTTCCACTCGCAAATAGGGCGAGGGAAAAACGACTATCTATATGCCTCCTTATGAGCCCTAATTTATCGTATATTATCTCCGCGGTCCTTATTCACAATTTACGTTGGCGGCAGTAGAATCGTGCGGATGTCAGCTTCAAATGCGGGTTTTCTACATTTTTTTTCAACAGTGCTTCTCAAAGCAACGTCGCCTTCTCTCCAGGGATTCCCATTTTGAGTTCCTGAACCATCTCCGTAACACCTACGTGTTGTTCGAACCTATCGGAAACAAATCTGGCAGCCCGCCTCTGAATTGCTTCGATGCCTTCCTTCAATCCGACCAGGTACGGATCCCAAACACTCGAGCAGTACTTAAGAGTAGGTCGCACCAGCGTCCTATATGCGGTCTCCTTTACAGGTGAACCACTCTTTCCTAAAATTCTCCCAATAAACCGAAGTCGACCATCCGTCTTCCCTACCACAGTTCTCACATGCTAGTTGCATCTCACACAGTTTTGAAACGTTACGCCCAGATACATAAACGACTTGATTGCGTCAAACAGGACACTAGTAATGCTGTATCCGAATATTACTGGTTTGTTCTTCCTACTCACCCTCATTAACTTAACATTTTTCCACAATAAGGTCTAGCTGCCATTCATCACACCGACTGGAAATTTTGTCTAATTGGCCTTGTCTTCCTACAGTCACTCAACTTCGACAACTTACCATACACTACGGCATCATCAGCAAATAGCCAGAGATTGCTGCCCACGCTGCCCGCAAATCATTTATGTATATAGAGAGTAACAGCGGTCATATCACACTTCCTGGAGAAGTAACTTGTTTTTATGGCTGAATACGTCACGCTTTTCTGTGCCACACTAAGGCTGATGATGGATAGCGTAAATCATTTCTCCTTCCAGTACTATATTTCCTGTGAGATCACCGAAGTTAAGGGCTGTCGGGCGTGGTCGGCACTTGGATGGGTGACCGTCCAAGCAGCCATGCGCTGTTGCCATTTTTCGGGGTGCACTCAACCTCGTGATGCAAACTAAGGAGCTACTCGACCGAATAGTAGCGGCTTCGGTCAAGAATACCATCATTACGACCGGGAGAGCGGTGTGCTGACCCCACGCCCCTCCTATCCGCATCCTCCACTGAGGATGACACGGCGGTCGGATGGTCCCGATGTGCCACTTGTGGTTTGTAGACGGAGTGTTTATTTTTTGTTTGTATTTACGAATGTTAATGTTGTATTCAAACTACCCGCCCGGATCGCTGAGAGCGCTGGGCGTGGTTACTGGGCGATTTCCACATCCAACTAGGTAAATACCATCATTTTACTTCTTTCAGCATACTGACGATCTACAGTTCGTTTTATATCGGAATCTGTCCTTTCTTGTCAAGCCTACGTAACATCGTACCAGGGTACGACTTAAACTCATATATGCTCTGCATTGCCAAACCAAACAGTAGAATCGTATCTCCATTGTTGAGATGGCAGTATGAGCTCGTCTCGAAAGCCAATACAAAAAATTTAAAATAAATAAATAAAAAGAAACGCGCTGGTTCCCACGTTCCGTGTCAGATAAGCACTACGCAAACACCTACCAACTGTTAGCACATTTGATCACGAGATCTACACTGGACGCAGACAGACGGGGCTACACAGATTCCTTCCCGGGGTCGGTGATGGTGTCAGAAAGAACATCCGGCAACCAGATGCCATCGACATTACCAAATCCGACATAACAATGCCCACCCTGTAGAAGAAACGGGAAAAGAAGAAAAGGCTGCTTTTTTCTTTATCTGTGACAGATTGGCGGTAAATATGCTCTAATTCTGTTGGCAGTATGACCAATATTCTCAAGAGCTATCTACAAAAGGTTTTAAAGTGGGTTCCACAGTGTCCGTGCTTCTCACTCCTGTGCAACAAATCATTTACTCACAACGAAGAATTACCCCAGAATGTGATATCGTGAGACATTGTTGAATTCAAATGTGAAAAATGGGTCAACTTTTTTACATTCGCCTCCCCAAAAGATTCAGAGCTAAAATGCTAGAGAATATATGTGATATTTTACTTCCAGATCAGGTGCTCGTCGCCGCGCGGGGTAGCCGCGTGGTCTGAGGCGCCTTGTAACGGTCCGTGCGGCTCCCCCCATCGGAGGTACGAGTCCTCCCTCGGACATTGGTGTATCGTCCATAGCGTAAATTAGTTTAAGTTAGATTACGCAGTGTGTAGGCTAAGGGACCGATGACCTCAGCAGTTTGGTCCCATAAGACCTTACCACTAATTCCCAATTTCAGGTCCTCGTCAATATAAACACATAATAATAATGATCGACTTGCATTGATGCATTATTTCTAATGCCGTGCCCAGACTTTCTGCAGCACTGAATAGCGTGTATTATGTTTTATCTGTATTGAGTGACGGTCTGTTTGCAGAGGATCAGTTATTAACTTTCAAGAAAATATTATTTACATTTTCAAATGTCAAAGTTACTCCACTAGCTTTGATGATAGTATTTACATCGTCATCACAGAGAACTGTTTCTGCTTCTTAGATGAGGGATGGAAGATCATTTATATATGACAAGAAAAAGAGCGGTCACAATATTGATCCCCGTGGTACAGCTCACGTGATTATTCGCCACTCTAAAGATTCTGTGTCGTTGTGTGCACTCCCTGCGTTTCTTAACACAATACTCTGCATCATCTCTTTAGTTACAGAGGTTCAAACACAGTTAACAACATAATCTCTGATACAAAACTTTAGCTTCTCTAGGAGAATACTCTGAACAGTATCTGTCTTCTCTCGAGGAGAACTTTTACCGTTGGATTATCCTGCACATACCATATCTGTGGCGCCGTTCTGAGAGAACGTGGCGTCCGCTTTCCTGAGAACTCCGTGTCCTCGGTCGGTAAGCGGATAACGGCGACATTAGGCTGAGGAGGTGCAGTGTGGGCCTAAATGACGGGCGCCGAGGGAGGTGTTTGCCAATGAGCAGCCCACGCGCGTGTCGAAACAGCCAGCAGGTTCTGCGCTCCTCTGCGGTTAATGTAGCCTAAAGCGCACTTACAGGCTTTCACCCCTTCCAACGTTCCTCAGTTTACTAATCTAAAACACAGGGAAGCCCAGGCAAATGCCTGCAGGAAAAACGCGAAGAAATCTAAAATGAAGTGGCTGTCACATGGACTGATACAGCACCTTTTTTTTTAAGCCATCAGTATTGTGACTCGTTTAAAAAAATGGCTCTGAGCACTATGGGACTTAACAGCTGAGGTCATCAGTCCCCTAGAACTTAGAACTACTTAAACCTAACTAACCTAAGCACATCACACACATCCATGTCCGAGGCAGGATCCGAACCTGCGACAGTAGCGGTTGCGCGGTTCCTGACTGAAGCGCCTAGAACCGCTAGGCCACTCCGGCCGGCTCTGTCTCGTTTGACGCTCCCCGGCAGGAATTCCCCTCCTATACCTACCTCTTCATCTCAAGGTAGCACTTGCAACCTACGTCCACAACTATTTGCTGGATGTATTCCAATCTCTGTCCTCCTCGACAGTTTTTGGCCACTACAGCTCCCTTCTAGTACCATGGAAGTCACTTCCTGATATCTTAACAGATATCCTATCATTCTGTCCACCCTTCTCCTTGTCAGTGTTTTCCACTTATTCCTTTCCTCTCCGATTCTGTGCAGAACCTCCTCAATCTTTACCTTATCAAAAATAGTTCAGATGGCTGTAAGCACTATGGGACTTAACATCTGAGGTCATCAGTCCCCTAGACTTAGAACTACTTATACCTAACTAACCTAAGGACATCACACACATCCATGCCCGAGGCAGGATTCGAACCCGCGACCGCAGCAGCAGCGCGGTTCCGGACTGTAGCGCCTAGAACCACTCGGCCACAAGGCAGGCCCTTACTTTATCAGTCCACATAATTTTCAACATTCGTCTGTGCACCACCTCTCAGATGCTTCGATTCTCTTTTGTTCCGGTTTTCCCACAGTCTATGTTTCACTACCATACAGTGCTGTTCTTAAAACATACATTCTCAAAAATTTCTTTCTCAAATTAAGGCCTGTGTTTGATACTAATAGACTTCTCTTTTCCCAGTGCTAGTCTGCTTTTGATGTGCTCTCTGCTCCTCCGTCGTTGATTATTGTGCTGCCTAGATTGTACAATACCTTAACTTCATCTACTTCACGACCATCAATCCTGATGTTGAGTTTCTCGCTGTTTCCAATTCTGCTACTTCTCATTACTTTCGTCTTTCTTCGATCTATTCTCTATCCGTATTCCGTACTCATTAGATTGTTCATGCCGTTCAGACGATCATGTAATTCTTCTTCACTTTCACTCAGGATAGCAATGTCATCAGCGAATCGTATCATTGATATCCTTTCACCCTAAATTTTAATTCGCTCCTGAACGTTTCTTTCATTTCCATCATTGCTTCTTCGATGTACAGATTGAACAGCAGGGGCGAAAGGCTATATCCCTACATCTTGCACCATTGTACATTGTCGAATGCTTTTTCCAGGTCGACAAATCCTATGAATATGTCTCGATATTTCTTTGGTCTTTCTTCTATTATCAGTCGCAACGTTAGAATGCCTCTCTGGTTCCTTTACCTTCCCTAAGGGCCAAAGTGATCGTTTTCTGATATATCGTCAATTTTCTTTTCCATTCTTCTGCATTGTATTCTTGTAAGTAACTTGCATGCATGAGCTGTTAAGCTGATTGTGGATAATTCTTGCACCTGTCAGCTCTTGCAGTCTTCTGAATTGTGTGGATGATATTTTTCCTAAAGTCAGACGGTATGTCGCCAGACTCATACATTCTGCACACCAACGTGAACAGTCGTTTTGTTGCCACTTCCGCCAACGATTTTAGAAATTTTGATGGGATGTTATCCATCCATTCTGCCTAATTTGATGTTAAGTTCTCCAAAGCTCTTTTAAATTCTGATTCTAATACTGGATCCCCTATCTCTTCTAAATCGACTCCTGTTTCTTCTACTATCACATCTGACAAATCTTCCCCCACATACAGGCTTTCAATGTACTCTTCCCATCAATCCGCTCTTTCCTCTGCATTTAACGGTGTAATTCCCATTACACTCATAATGTTACCACTCTTGCTTTTAATTTCACCGAAGGTTACCTTGACTTCCCTATATGCTGAGTCAGTCCTTCCGACAATCATTTCTTTTTCTATTTCTTCACATTTTCCATGCAGACATTTCGTCCCTGCATTTCTTATTTATTTCATTTCTCGGCGACTTCTATGTCTGTATTACTGAAGCCGCGCGGGATTAGCCGAGCGGTCTAAGGCGCTGCATTCATGGACTGTGTGGCTGGTCCCGGCGGAGGTTCGAGTCCTCCCTCGGCCATGGGTGTGTGTGTTTGTCTTTAGGATAATTTAGGTTAAGTAGTGTGTAAGCTTAGGGACTGATGACCTTAGCAGTTAAGTCCCATAAAAGATTTCACACACATTTGAACATTTTGTGTTACTGAATTTTCCTGAACATTTTTGTACTTCCTTCTTTCATCAATCCACTGTCAATACAACCTTTTATGAAATTAAAAGCAAAAGCGTTATCATTATGATTGCAAGACGGATTTCAGTGTTAAACGCGGAAGAGGGAGCGGACACATGGAAAATGCATATCGAAGGTATCTACGAGAGACAGCAAGTGACTGCTGACGATATGGAAGAAGAAGTGGCTACGATATGAAAGACATAGGGGATCCAGTACTACAGTCAAACTTTAATGGAGCTCTGAAAGACGAGCGATCAAACAAGGTGTAGGTAACAGTTTCTCTGAATTTCTAAAATAATTGAGGCTAATGGCAACCACGCTACTCCATATGGTTTGTAGAATCTGTCACATTAGAGATATACCATCAGACATTAACAGAAATGTCAGCCACACAATCCCGAAGATAGCACGCGCAGATAAGTGTGACAGCTGTCGCACAGTCAGCATTAACAGCTCATGCAGCCAAGCTGCCGACATGAATAATATATAGAAGAATGGTATAGAAAATTGAGGATGTGTTATATGACGATCAGTTTGTCTTTGGGAAATGTGAAGGCAGCAGCGAGGCAGTTCTGACGTCCCGATTGATGATGGAAGCAAGACTTAAGAAAGATTAAGAAACGTTCATAAGATTTGTCGACCTAAGAAAAGCGTTGGACAATTAAAAAGTAGAAAGATTTCGGAATTCTCAGGAAAATAGGTGTAAGCGCTAGGTAAATGTGGGTAAATGTGGTACAAGAACCGAGAGGGAACAATAAGAATGGAAGACCAAGAAGGAGGTACTCGGATTAGAAAGCGCATAACACAGAGAGTCAGTCTGTCGCCCATGCAGCTTAAGATATGCGTCGAAGAAACGATGACGGAAGTAAAAGGCAGGCTCAGGAGCTGAATTAAAATTCACGTGGAATGGATATCAATGATCAGGTCCGCTGATAAGATTTCTATCCTTAGGGAAGTGAGAAAGAATTACAGGACCTGTTGATCGGAATCGATTGTCTAGTGAGCACACACTATGGATTTAGAGTAAACCGTATGAAAACAAAAGTAACGAGAAGAAGTAAAAATGAGACAAGCGATAAACTTAACATCAAAAGGAATTCTGCTACCTTGGGAGCAAAATAACGCATAACGGACGAGGCAAGGGGGACGTAAAAAGTAGACTAGCACAGGAAAGGAGGGCATCCGTGACGAACAGAAGTCTTCTACTTTCAAACATCGGCCTTAACTTGAAGAAGAAAATTTGAGAATGTAAGTTCAGAGCAGATGAATGTATGAAAGTGAATCATGGCTGAGGTAAAAGAAGAGAACTGAAGTGTTTCAAATGTGGTGCTATGGAAGAATGTTGGAAATTAGGTGAACTGATAAGATAAGGAGTGAGGAAGTACTCCGCAGAATTGATGAGGTTAGGAATACGTGGAAAACATTAACAAGAAGGAGGGACAGGATGATGGGACATGTATTATGACATCAGTGAATAAGTTACGCTGTACTAGAGGGAGCCGTAAGGATAAAAAAACTGTAGGCGAAGACAGAGATTGGAATACATCCAACAAATTACTGGGAATGTTGGGTGCAAGTGCTACACATTGTGGTCTAACCAATGCATTATGTGTGCTGTAAACGAATGTTAGGTGGAGTTGCAAAGGAATGTACTTTACAAGGGCAAACGAAAAAGCTTATTTGGAATGTTACTCGTTAGACGGAGTGGAGTGGGCAATTTGTTGTAAAAAGACTACTCTGGAAACACGTGTTGCTGCTTGCGGTATGTCTTTGGTAAACTTATCGCTCCAGCCTCGTGCATACAAAACTCACGGACGCCCTCTGTCATCGAAGATGGAACCACTTTATGACTTTGCAATCGATGGGTTTACTCCTGCAACAGTACAATTTGTTCGTGTAAAACTATGGAATTGAGGATCAAGTCGTGGATTCTACAGCATATTTTGATAATAAACCCCTGCTTTACGTGACGTAGATAAGATGTTGTTGTGGTCTTCTGGTGTGATGCAGGCCTGCACGCTACTCCATTCTCATCTCTGGAGAACTGTTGCGCCGACTGCTACGGTCGCAGGTTCGAATCCTGCCTCGGGCATGGGTGTGTGTGATGTCCTTAGGTTAGTTAGGTTTAAGTAGTTCTAAGTTCTAGGGGACTTATGACCTAAGATGTTGAGTCCCATAGTGCCCAGAGCCATTTGAACTATTGCGCCTTCATTAACACGATCTTGTTTACTGTACGCAAACTTTGGTCTGCCGCTACATATTTCTCTCTACTACCGTATTAACTATTACTTGATGCCTCAGCATGTTTCCCATCAGCTCATCCGTTCTTTCTAACAACTTGTGCCCCTTACTCTTATTTGTTTTCTCCCCAGTACGATTTAGTAACTCTTCGTTAATTATACAATCTCCCGAATTAATCTTGAGCATTGTCCTGTAGCACCGGATTTCAAAAGCTTCATCTTCATCTACCTCTCGCCTTCCCAAAGTATTTTGGACAAGTTTCTTCCACTGTACAGCCCTCGTAAATAGCCGGCCGCAGTGACGGAGCGGTTCTAGGCGCTTCAGTCTGGAATTGTGCGCAGGTTCGAATCCTGCCTCGGGCATGGAGGTGTGTGATGTCCTTAGGTTAGTTAGGTTTAAGTAGTTCTAAGTTCTAGGGGACTGATGACCTTAGATGTTAAGTCCCATATAGCTCAGAGCCATTTGAACCATTTGGACCCTCATATATAGGTAAGTAGGCTGCGAGAGACCACCTGAAATGTAATCAGAACGAGTAAATATACCTTTACTAAGATACAGTGAGGGTGGCGAGTTTTCTGGCGTACACAGGTACGTACACAGGTAACGTTTATGACGCTCTGGCGCCTGACCTGGCATATATCTCCGCCGTTTTCGATATTCTCGTTCTTACGCGTCGGAACGTGACAATCTGTCCTAGGTTTTCCCCATTTGCGGCCCACATCGCCGCTAGAATGAATCCCCCATTCGTCGCCGCTGACGTGTCCGCAGAGGCAGCAGGCGGCACTGAGTCACGACCTGGGCAGTGGTCATAATGTTTTGCCTCATCACTGTACCAGCGGAAAAATGCTACTATCTGAGAACAAAAAATGCTGATATGTTGCTATTTATTTAAAGACTCTGAGTTAAAAGTGGGGTACCAGCCGCCTCTTCCTACCTTCCTCAGCACCTTTAAAAGTTTTGCCCAATAATTTTGGCATGAGAAAAAAATGTACTGGCCGGAAAAATTTAGATAGTTTACTTATATGAATCTTAAATACTACACCTTGCACCGGATTTTACGTGCAAAAAAGTTTTGCATGTGCTTCAGAACTACAACATGGGGATCCCAGACGATAACGGAGAAATTTACAGCACATTTCTCCGTGCTATACCGCCTCATGAACTACGTTTTGGCCTCACACAGGATTTTACGTCCGTATTTTATACAAGTACTTCGAACTTCTAGTCTCGGAAACGGCTACAAATATGAAGAAAATTTTCAACGTTATTCGAGATGGGGATCTTAGGAATACATAGTAAAAATTACAGCTATTTGCTGTAATAGCCATCTCGAAACCCATGACTGGGTTTTCGTAACCAAACAAACAATTTTGGGGGTGTTTTCGAAACGGATAAAGACTTTTGAAAATGGGGAGATGCCTCTTCTAGATAAATACCTAGAGTGTGTACCGTTAAGATTTGAGTAATGATTCGCTGCAGTTATTTATTATTTATATTTCGCTTCATACCGGATTTTACGTGAAGAAGTAGCGTAACTTTGAGCCTCTTAATCTTGGAAAACGATAAAGATACCGAGAAAATTTTCGAGTTAGTTAGAGATATGGATCTTTGGGACACATCGTAACAATTTAAGCCACTTGCTGTGCATAGCTGTCTTGGGATACTCCGTTGGGTCTTCTTTCGCTCGTGACGGCGAAAAATTAATAAACTCTCCATAAGTGCCATAAAGCCCACTGTAGACAAACGCAAACAGAACCAACCGATTTTCTCAATTTCCTTAAGCAGGAGGAAGTGTGAAATATTCATACTTTGACCTTGTACTGTAGGACTGTCACACTAAGACGGTCCTTCTGTTGGGTATACAAATAGTCCCTATCTAAGGGTTTTCCAAAACACTTGACCCTACCTTTTTATCACTCCACCAAGAGAACCCGAAGTTCTTCTGGGTCGTAGACCACTTAGCTCTTGTTGTTTGAGGACTCACCAAACCTGCTTAAAATGCAGCCCGATAAGCCGCATACCACCTTCGCAGATAACCGATGCAGCAAAGAAGCTATCGGGAAGATATTAGTGCGAAGAGGAAGAGCGACAGTAACGAAGACGCGGAACAACCGCTCTTCTTCTACACGACCAGGAAGTCACCGATCGTCGCGTGGCCATTAAAAAGGTTTTTTTCAGCGACAACAAAATTAGAGACCTGATGACCATCGCCAAAGCCGTTGTCGACTTACAGCGACACCCGGGAAGTTACGATGTCACCTGCGGAGGGAAAGTATCTTATGTTGGGGAGGCGGTCTCACGGCTAAATGGGCACAACGTTCACATGAGGATCGGATAACGATATATGAGCGGATCCAAAATACCAAAATTAATACACTCGGAAGATGAAGGACTTCAAAAAGCCAAGATTTGTGTGCCGGACCGAGACTCAAACTCGGGACCTTTGCCTTTCGCGGGCAAGTGCTCTACTATCTGAGCTATCCAAGTACGACTGACGCCCCGTCTTCACAGCTTTACTTCCACCAGTGCCTCGTTTCCTACTTTCCAAACGTCACAGGACCTCTCCTGGTAGAGCACTTGCCCGCGAAAGGCAAAGGTCCCGAGTTCGAGTCTCGGTCCGGCACACAGTTTCAATCTGCCAGGAAGTACATTATGAGCATCTGCTTAATAGCTTGTTTGTCCGTCTGTGGAACGAGATACATCACTGATTCTGCGAATTAGTGATTCGACAATTTGTTAGTTGGTTTGTGGAAGTATGTGGCATTAGATGTCTACGCACAAGTCACGGAATTCGCGTAAAGTAATGGGCCGCTAATTTGCGTACGCGGCGATGGCGCCCGATTGCGACACGGATGGGTTCCAAAGGATTTACATCAGGCGAATTTGGTCGCCGAGACATACAAGTGAGTTCACTATAATGTGCCTCAAACCACTGTAACAGATTTCGACTCCGAGACACGCACAATTATACTGCACAAAGATGACACCGCAGTCGGAGAAGACATCAAGCATGATGGAATGCAGATGGTTCGCAGCTGTCAGTGTGTCTTAGATTACTATCACAGCCCCCCGGCAAACGCAGGAGAATGTCTCCCACAGCATAGTACTGTTCCCATCAACCTGCGTCCGTGGCGCGCTGCACGTTTCCAGCCGCCGTTCACCTGGATGATGGTGTTTGTGGAGACGACCAGCGAACTAGTGTAACAAACATGTCATTCACCCGCAGAGTCCACACGTTTCCATTGGAAATGAGCGTTTGGCGTCATTGGCCGGGAGGCCCCTTACGGGGCAGGTCCGGTCGCCTTGGAGCAGGTCTTACTACATTCGACGCCACATTGGGCGACCTGCGCGCCGCATGGGGATGAAATTATGATGAAGACAACACCTAGTCCCTGAGCGGAGAAAATCCCCGACCCAGCCGAGAATCGAACCCGGGCCCCTTAGGACGTCAGTCCGTCACGCTGACCATTCAGCTACCGGGGTGGACACGTTTCCATTGATCGACAGTCGAATCCCGATGATCTCCTGCCCACTGCAATCGTAACGGCCGATGTCGCTGGGTCTACATGTAAGCACGTAGGGGTGGAGTGCAGCGGAGCTCCAACAATGTACGATGAACCGTGTGCTCCGAAAGACTTGTGCGTGCACCAGCATTGTGCTCTTTCGGCAGAAATGTTACAAATCACCCTCTAACCTCCTTTGCAGAGCAGACAAACCTCCGTGGAGAGTCGTGGATGTCAACCATTTAGCGTTTAGTGCTTGTTTCACTGTCCTTCTGCCCCTTTCCGTACATGCTCAAAACAGAAGCACGTGAACATTCGACCAGCTTCGCCGTTTTCGAAATACTCGTTCACAGGCTCTGCGTCATAATAATCTGCACTTTGTCGAAGTCACTTTGAAAGGGGTTCACCACCCTGCTGGAGCAAATGTAATCTCGATTTATTGCTCACATGCTGTAACTACAATTCACAGGCGTTGCCTGAGACATAAAATATCTTTGCCCCTGTCAAACGAGAGCTGCGATAGTGTCGCAGGTCACAGCAGTCTCTGCCGCAGCTGGAGTCGCTCGCTACTACAGTGTAGTTGTAGTCTGTCGCTGGTACAGAGCAGTTTACAGTTAGTTGTTAAAGTCAGCCGACCGGAGTGGCCGTGCGGATCTAGGCGCTACAGTCTGAAGCCGAGCGACCGCTACGGTCGCAGGCTCGAATCCTGCCTCGGGCATGGATGTGTGTGATGTCCTTAGGTTGGTTAGGATTAAGTAGTTCGAAGTTCTAGGGGACTGATGACCTCAGATGTTAAGTCCCATAGTGCTCAGAGCCATTTGAACCAATTAAGGCAACCATCTAGTGTAAAGGAAATGTTATTACTTTTATTGGCATGCGCGTAGTTAAGTCACTTGTCTGAGACGTTAATATGAATTTGTTTCAATCTTTTCTTTTGTGATTCGTCAGCACCAGCTGACCCAGATTTGTAATATATTCAGTTTTCCCGTGTAATGGATTGTAGATCTTTATCAACAACATAAAAAACTTTCAGAATATAATTTTTTTACCAGTCAACTATAAAAGTATAATTTCCCCTTAAGTCATTGCCAGTCCCGATCCAGTCATTCATCTAAATTAAAATATTCCAGAATTTTTGTCAGATCATAGGCATGTGCTCAAAATACCTCTGAGAACTATGGGACTTAACATCTGTAGTCATCAGTCCCCTAGAACTTAGAACTACTTAAACCTAACTAACCTAAGGACATCACACACATCCATGCCCGAGGCAGGATTCGAACATGTGACCGTAGCGGTCACGCGGTTCCAGACAGTAGCGCCTAGAACCGCACGGCCACACCGGCCGGCATAGGCATGTGTTCTTTAGTAATCAGACGACCAGCTGTGCAGCTGTGTCAAAATAATGTTCAAATGTGTCTGAAATCCTATGGGACTTAACTGCTAAGGCCATCAGTCCCTAAACTTGCACACTACTTAACCTAAATTATTGTAAGGACAAACACACACACACCCATGCCCGAGGGAGGACTCGAACCTCCGCCGGCACTAGCCGCACAGTCCATGACTGCAGCGTCCTAGACCGCTCGGCTAATCCCGCGTGGCGCAGCTGTGTCACTAAGTAAAGTCAGTTTTTCTCGTAATTCAGATCTCAGAGAAATGTTATCGAGTATTAGTAGATAAGCTAGCATTGCACTAAGCTGTGCCATTTACGAGCAGATATACAGACAGCGTTATCCGGCGACACCATCATCAGCTAAGAATTTTTGAGTTTATTTCTCACGGACAGATTGGGATTGATTTCACAGGGCCATGGCGTAGCTCTGCTTACGTCAAAATTTATCAGTTTTTCATGAGCTAAGATTTATCAGTTTTCATACGTCAGAATTTAATTATTCAAATTTAATTTTATGTTTGTTTTATTTATTCGGGAAGGTTACAGCTTATCTCAATGGATTTCCCTAACTGCAGAGCATATCTTCGCTAGGGAGGTCCCCAGTCCGTGCCTGCTTCACTTACATACAGGGTTATTACAAATGATTGAAGCGATTTCACAGCTCTACAATAACTTTATTATTTGAGATATTTTCACGATGCTTTGCACACACATACAAAAACTCAAAAAGTTTTTTTTAGGCATTCACAAATGTTCGATATGTGCCCCTTTAGTGATTCGGCAGACATCAAGCCGATAATCAAGTTCCTCCCACACTCGACGCAGCATGTCCCCATCAATGAGTTTGAAAGCATCGTTGATGCGAGCTCGCAGTTCTGGCACGTTTCTTGGTAGAGGAGGTTTAAACACTGAATCTTTCACATAACATCACTGAAAACAAGTTTCGCACTAAACGCATCCTCTTCCATGAGCTGTTGCAACCGCGCCGAAAATTCAAAGCGTTTGACTTTGTCATCGGGTGTCAGGGCTTGTAGCAATTGTAAACGGTAAGGCTTCTGCTTTAGCCTTTTCCGTAAGATTTTTCAAACCGTCGGCTGTGGTACATTTAGCTCCCTGCTTGCTTTATTCGTCGACTTCCGCGGGCTACGCGTGAAACTTGCCCGCACGCGTTCAACCGTTTCTTCGCTCACTGCAGGCCGACCCGTTGATTTCCCCTTAAAGAGGCATCCAGAAGCTTTAAACTGCGCATACCATCGCCGAATCGAGTTAGCAGTTGGTGGATCTTTGTTGAACTTCGTCTTGAAGTGTCGTTGCACTGTTATGACTGACTGATGTGAGTGCATTTAAAGCACGACATACGCTTTCTCGGCTCCTGTCGCCATTTTGTCTCACTGCGCTCTCGAGCGCTCTGGAGGCAGATACCTGAAGTGCGGCTTCAGCCGAACAAAACTTTATGAGTTTTTCTACGTATCTGTAGTGTGTCGTGACCATATGTCAATGAATGGAGCTACAGTGAATTTATGAAATCGCTTCAATCATTTGTAATAGCCCTGTACTTTGGTTACCGCGTTACGTGCCCGCAAAGCCACCAGGCGGCATCCCATGTTTTGGCTTATCAGTGTGATCTCTTCCATTTGTGCTATGTATCGTCTATGTATCGTGTATGGAGGACATAGCGTCGCTTTACTAACGACCTCGGCTGTTTGAAGATTTTCTTCTGACTTTATTACACTGCAGATCGCTCTCATTCTCGCACATTGCCAGGAATGTATACCAAAATGAATGCCGCAAAAATACACAGTCCGCGGAAGATGCGTGCTAAATGGGCAGGCGCCTGTCGTCAAAACAAAGTAACGAGACGGCACGGTTACAGTGCAGCGGCGCACCAGCCTGAACCACTTTGGCAGTTACTGACTCTCCGTCGTCTGTGTCGCCAGTAGTAGATCCAGCATAAGGGCAGAGTGCGCCAGCGTGCTGGCCGGCCGCGCGGAACAAACACTTCCGCAGAAGGGAAGGCGCGACCCAACTTCCTAACCGACACCAGACACCGTGGGACCAGCACCGCCACCGCCTCACAACAAATGACTCGCCACTATAGGACAATAAAATTCCACCTTGCACTAGGCAGACGGGGCTGCACCCACTATGTACCCTTTGATTTATTTATTCGTGTGGCTGGGATGTAGAGGCTTATCTCACTAGGGGTAAGATAGATACTGCCTACAGGAAAATTAAAGAGACCTTTGGAGATAAGAGAACCACTTGTATGAACATCAAGAGCTCAGATGGAAACCCAGTTCTAAGCAAAGAAGGGAAAGCAGAAAGGTGGAAGGAGTATATAGAGGGTCTATACAAGGGCGATGTACTTGAGGACAATATTATGGAAATGGAAGAGGATGTAGATGAAGATGAAATGGGAGATACGATACAGCGTGAAGAGTTTGACAGAGCACTGAAAGACCTGAGCCGAAACAAGGCCCCCGGAGTAGACAACATTCCATTGGAACTACTGACGGCCTTGGGAGAGCCAGTCCTGACAAAACTCTACCATCTGGTGAGCAAAATGTATGAAACAGGCGAAATACCCTCAGACTTCAAGAAGAATATAATAATTCCAATCGCAAAGAAAGCAGGTGTTGACAGATGTGAAAATTACCGAACAATCAGTTTAATCAGCCACAGCTGCAAAATACTAACACGTATTCTTTACAGACGAATGGAAAAACTAGTAGAAGCCGACCTCGGGGAAGATCAGTTTGGATTCCGTAGAAATACTGGAACACGTGAGGCAATGCTGACCTTACGACTTATCTTAGAAGAAAGATTAAGAAAAGGCAAACCTACGTTTCTAGCATTTGTAGACTTAGAGAAAGCTTTTGACAGTGTTGACTGGAATACTCTCTTTCAAATTCTAAAGGTGGCAGGGATAAAATACAGGAAGCGAAAGGCTATTTACAATTTGTACAGAAACCGGATGGCAGTTATAAGAGTCGAGGGACATGAAAGGGAAGCAGTGGTTGGGAAGGGAGTAAGACAGGGTTGTAGCCTCTCCCCGATGTTATTCAATCTGTATATTGAGCAAGCAGTAAAGGAAACAAAAGAAAAATTTGGAGTAGGTATTAAAATCCATGGAGAAGAAATAAAAACTTTGAGGTTCGCTGATGACATTGTAATTCTGTCAGAGACAGCAAAGGACTTGGAAGAGCAGTTGAACGGAATGGATGGTGTCTTGAAAGGAGGATATAAGATGAACATCAACAAAAGCAAAACGAGGATAATGGAATGTAGTCGAATTAAGTCGGGTGATGTTGAGGGTATTAGATTAGGAACTGAGACACTTAAAGTAGTAAAGGAGTTTTGCTATTTGGGGAGCAAAATAACTGATGATGGTCGAAGTAGAGAGGATATAAAATGTAGACTGGCAATGGCAAGGAAAGCATTTCTGAAGAATAGAAATTTGTTAACATCGAGTATAGATTTAAGTGTCAGGAAGTCATTTCTGAAAGTATTTGTATGGAGTGTAGCCATGTAAGGAAGTGAAACATGGACGATAAATAGTTTGGACAAGAAGAGAATAGAAGCTTTCGAAATGTGGTGCTACAGAAGAATGCTGAAGATTAGATGGGTAGATCACATAACTAATGAGGAAGTATTGAATAGGATTGGGGAGAAGAGAAGTTTGTGGTACAACTTGACCAGAAGAAGGGATCGGCTGGTAGGACATGTTCTGAGGCATCAAGGGATCACCAATTTAGTATTGGAGGGCAGCTTGGAGGGTAAAAATTGTAGGGGGAGACCAAGAGATGAATACACTAAGCAGATTCAGAAGGATGTAGGCTGCAGTAGGTACTGGGAGATGAAGAAGCTTGCACAGGATAGAGTAGCATGGAGAGCTGCATGAAAGCAGTCTCAGGACTGAAGACCACAACAACAACACGGGGCCCCCCGTCGGGCAGACCGCTCACCGGGTGCCGGTCTTTCAATTTGACGCCGCTACGGCGACCTGCAGTCTATGAGGATGATAGGATGATGATTAGGACAACACAACACCCAGTTCCTGGACGGAGAAAATTCCCCGACCCAACCGGGAATCGAACCCGGGCCCAGAGCATTGACAATTCAGCTACCAGGGGCGAACACTATGTACATTGAGCAAGCCGTAAAGGAAACCAAAGAAAAATTTGGTGACGGAATTAAAGTTCTGGGAGAAGAAACGAAAACTTCGAGGGTTGCCGATGTAACAGTCTGCAAAGGACTTGGAAGTGCGGTTAAACGGAATGGACAGTGTCTTGATAGGAGGCTATATAAGGTGAGCATCAACAAAAACAAAACAAGGGTAATGGAATGTGGTCGAATTAAATCAGGCGGTGCTGCGGGAATTAAATTACGAAATGATAAACTAAAAGCGGCAGACGAGTTTCGCTATTTTGGCAGCAAAATAAAAGATAATGACCGAAATAAGAGATATAAAATTTAGACTGATAAGAGCAAGGTAAAGAGTCCCGAAAAAAAAGGAATTGTTGACACACAAATCTCTTCTGAAGGTATTTGTCTGGAGTGCTCAGTGATACGGAAGTGAAACATGAATGATACGTAGTTCAGACAAAAAGAGAACAGAAGCTATCAAATGGTTCAAATGGCTTTGAGCACTATGGAACTTCACTGCTGAGGTCATCAGTCCCCTACAACTTAGAACTGCTTAAACCTACCTAACCTAAGGACATCACACACATCCCTGCCCGAGGCAGGATTCGAACCTGCAACCGTAGCGGTAGCGTAATTCCAGACTGAAGCGCCTAGAACCGCTCGGCCACTTTGGCCGGTCAGAAGCTATCGCTATGTGGTGCTACAGAATGCTAAAGATTAAATGAGTAGATAGCGTAACTCATGAGAAGGAACTCAATCGAACTGGGGAGAAAAGAAATTCATTGCACGACTTAAGTAAAAGGGGGGACTGATTGATAGCGCACATTCTGAGGCATCAAGGAATTGTTAGTTTGGTATCGGAGGGAAGTTTGAGAGGTAAAAATTGTAGAGGGAGACGAACACAGTAAGCAGGTTCAGGTGGGATGTACGCTACCGTAATCTTCAGACTTTTTTTTCATTTTTTCGTGTGGCTAGCGCCTCCCGTTGAGTAGCCCTTTCGCCGGGTGCAGGTCTTTCGATTTGATGCCACTTCGGTGAATTGCGCGTCGATGGGGATGAAGTGATGATGATTATGATGATCAGGACAACATCCAGTCCCTGAGCGGAGAAAATCTCCGACCCAGCCGGGAATCGAATCTTCAGACTAAGACGACAACTTTCAAGAAATAAAGGACACCATATCCTTTCCCTTTCACTTCCGAAATCCAGTGATATAACCAATTTTATCCACGCTCCTTTTAAAGAACTTCAGGGGAGATAGTCAAGAGAGTTCCTTTCTTCATTAATTTTCTGACTAGTTCGATGCTGCCTACCACGAAATCCTCTCCTGAGACGTGGTGATTGTAGACTGTTCACACTTCGGATTTCAGGCCGTATTTTCACGGGATGACCACTTACTCTTCTCCAGTAGTAGGATATTCAAGGGGACGTTTCGGGACTCTTTCATTGCCCATCCTTCCCAGTTTATTCTATTTCAAACGAGTACCACCACAACAGACGTACTGGCGGGCACCGTCGTTGTTGTTTTTGGGATGTTGTCTACGTGGCAGTAGTGAGCGGGAGGTGGCGGCGTGCGATCTGACTCCAGAGTGCCTTGTACTGTTCCTATTGGCGACACTGCTTCGAGTCGATCGCAGACAGGGAGGTGCTTTTATCATTTAAGGAATATGTTGCTCATGAAGAAACTACTTGCACCGAGAAAGTTTGTGTTTTTGTTGTAAGCTACTACTGTACGTTTCCTAAGGTCCGCTGTATTCGTTTATCACGCAGACTGCTTTACATAATGGGAACCGCGCGACTGCTACGGTCGCAGGTTCGAATCCTGCCTCGGGCATGGACGTGTGCGGTCTCCTTAGGTTAGTTAGGTTTAAGTAGTTCGAAGTTCTAGGGGACTCATGAACTCGGATGTTAAGTCCCATAGTGCTCAGAGCCATTTGAACTACATCTGCACAGTTTTGTGGTGCCTATAAAATATCGGAGGCAACGGCCTTACCGCAGTGGTAACGCCGGTTCCCGTCACATCACCGAAGTTAAGCGCTGTCGGGTTGGGCTAGCACTTGAGTGGGTGACCATCCTGTCTGCCTAGCGCTGTTGGCAAGCGGAGTGCACTCACAAGGGAACCTCCCCATCGCACCCCCCTCAGATTCTGTTATAAGTTGGCACAGTGGATAGGCCTTGAAAAACTGAACACAGATCAATCGAGAAAACAGGAAGAAGTTGTGTGGAACTATGAAAAAATAAGTAAAATATACAATTTGAGTAGTCCATACGCAACATAGGCAACATCAAGGACGGCACGATCTCAGGAGCGCAGTGGTCCCGTGGTTAGCGTGAGCAGCTGCGGAACCAGAGGACCTTGGTTCAAGTCCTGCCTTCAGTGAAAAGTTTAATATTTTATTTTCAGTTTATGCGACAAACTCTTATGTTTTCATCACTTTTTTGGGAGTGATTATCACATCCACAAGAAAACCTAAATCGGGCAAGGTAGAAGAATCTTTTTACCCATTTGCCAAGTGTACAAGATAGGTGGGTCGACAACATATTCCTGTCATGTGACGCACATGCCGTCACCAGTGTCGTATAGAATATATCAGACGTGTTTTCCTGTGGAGGAATCGGTTGACATATGACCTTGCGATCAAATGTTTTCGGTTCCCATTGGAGAGGCACGTCCTTTCGTCTACTAATCGCACGGTTTTGCGGTGCGGCCGCAAAATACAGACACTAAACTTATTACAGTGAACAGAGACGTAAATTAACGAACGGACAGATCATAACTTTGCGAAAATAAGAAATTAAAATTTTAACTCGAGGGTGGACTTGAACCGTCGACCTTTCGTTCCGTAGCTGCTCACACTAACAACGTGACCACGCCGCTCTTGAACTCAGACTGTCCTAAATGTTGCATATCTTGTGCATAGACAACTCAGTTTGTATATTTTGCTTATTTTTTCATAGTTCCATACTACTTCTTCCTGTTTTCTCGATTGATTTGTGTTCAGTTTTTCCAGGCCTATCCACTGTGCCAACTTATAACTAAATCTGAGGGGGGTGCGGTGGGGAGGTTCCCTTGTCAGCCCTCGTGAGTCAATCTGAGGAGCTACCTAATTGAGAAGTAGCGGCTGCGGTCTCGTAAACTAACATTAGGCTGGGAGGGCGGTGTGCTGACCACATGCCCCTCCATATCCGCATCCAGTGACACCTGTGGGCTGAGGACGACACGGCGGCCGGTCGGTAGTGTTGGGCCTTCAAGGCCTGTCCGGACGGAGTTTAGTTTACTTTATAAAACATCGGACGCGTACAAATAATCAATCTTGGCCACAAGTGTAATGAAAAACACTGCGGCAGTGAGCTCTTCATTAAAAAGTTCTATCTCGTTGTAACTTTGCAGGAGGTGCGATAATACACTGTGTACATAAAGTCCCGGAACACTTTCAATTATTTATTGCACAATAACTGCACATTGTACAAATGTCATACGTATTGAATTTCGAAGAGAAACTCTGAAACCCGTCCCAGGATGGCATCGTCGACTGTGGCAGTCGCTTCCCGTATTCTCCCCCGGAGCTTCTGTCGCAGGATATCTGAATGGTGCGAAAAGTGGCAGTTGGCCCTAAATAACGAAAAGTGTGAGGTCATCCACATGAGTGCTAAAAGGAACTCTTTAAACTTCGGTTACACGATAAATCACTCTAATCTAAAAGCAGTAAATTCAACTAAATACCTAGGTATTGCTATTACGAACAACTTGAACTGGAAGGAACACACAGAAAATGTTGTGGGGAAGGCTAACCAAAGACTGCGTTTTATTGGCAGGACACTTAGAAAATGTAACAGACCTACTAAGGAGACTGCCTACACTACGCTTGTCCGTTCTCTTTTAGAATACTGCTGCGCGGTGTGGGATCCTTACCAGAGAGGACTGACGAAGCACATCGAGAACGTTCTAAGAAGAGCAGCACGTTTTGTATTATCGCGAAATAGGGGCCAGTGTGTCATTGAAATGATACAGGATTTGGAATCGACATCATTAAAACAAAAACGTTTTTCTTTGTGGCGCAATCTTTTCCCGACATTTCGATCACCAACTGTCTCCTCCGAATGCGAAAATGTTTTGTTGACACCGATCTACATAGGCAGAAATGACCATTATAATAAAATAAGAGAAATCAGAGTACGTACGCAAAGATATAGGTGTTTATTCTCTCCGCGCGCTATACGAGATTGGAATTATAGAGAATAGTGACGGTGGTTCGATGAACCCTCTGCCAGGCACTTAAATGTGATTTGCAGAGTATCGATGTAGATGTATATTTTCCACACTGTCATTGGAGCCATTTCGAGTTCACGGGATGCACGACGCACCGATTTCTTTGGACTCCTTATGAATGTCTCTCGTACGCCCTCTACATTCACTTCACTCACACTGGGACGTCCGCTTCTCTTTGCCGGGAACAAGCAACCCGTCGTAAGGAATTTGTTGTGCCAGTGGTAAATGGCCTCCCTTGTTGGTGCCTTCTTACCGAACTTGGTTATAACATCCGTCGAACAGCTGTAGCACACTTGTTTTTGTCGAACCCCAACACACAGAAAGCTCGCTCCGCACCTGAACTCGCCGGCCGGGCTGGCCGAGCGGTTCTAGGCGCAACAGACAGGAACCGCGCGACCGCTACGGTCGCAGGTTCGAATCATGCCTCGGGTATGGATGTGTGTGATGTCCTTAGGTTAGTTAGCTTTAAGTAGTTCTAAGTTCTAGGGCACTGATGACCTTAGAAGTTAAGTCCCATAGTGCTCAGAGCCATTTGAACCAACGTACCTGAACTCGCTATGTTTGCGACTAGCGCTATCTATCGGCAAATTACCAAATTACGCTCTGGCGGTGTACACGAAAAAAAAAAAAAAAATTCAGGGATTCTCTTAAAAATGACATATGTATGACATCTGTACAGTGTTTGGTTCTTGTGCAATAAATTATTGAAAGTGTTCCTGGACTTTATGTAGACCCTGTATATTGTCGGCCTGAGGTGGACTGGAAACATTACGAGATGAGTGGAAACCATGAAAACTGTGGACTCGGTACACCGGACATTGTTGGTGGAACCCACAGTTAGTAGGATTAGCCACACGCTGGAAGACAAACTGGATACTACCTGACGACCTCATTCTCGCCGCTTACGAGTTGCACAGAAAGTGTTTCTCACGTTTCTTTGCCTCCAGTGAAAGTGTTCCTTTCCGAATCGTTCGGACGCGCGCAGGACGCGATCCCCGGCGCTTTCTGCCGCGGCGGCGGCTACAGTCGGCGTTTGCATAGTTCCAAAAAACTTTCAATCATTGCCACATTGGAGCGCACTCCAGGAAGTATGTTCATACTGGAGGTCCAGCAAGGTTTGCGGCTGTAGATAGCAAGAACGCCGCAAATTTACCGCGATGGATTGTCATCCAAAGACACTAAGTAATTTTGTGCACCAGATAATAGTTACGGAGACGTCACCGCTGAAGTAACACGTTCGTATATTAATATCTTAGGGAGGAGAACTAAATCGAACGTCAGAATTTTCGCATGCTACACGGGTATGTACCAGTGGGAGTTATCCGACAGTAATCTGATTTATATTCGATTACAGTAGATCGTCGTAAAAAGATTGGTGTGGTGGAAGTATTGGCGACCAGTCGATTCCGTGCCTTTGTGCATTTCACGGAACTTAAAAACGGAATATCCTTTGATCACAATGAGTGCCAATCGGGGATAGTGACGTCATACAAATATCTGTAGGTAAACAACATACAGAGAGAGCGCAGGGAAATTATATGAACGTGTGGTGTCTGTTCTTCCGGGCATGTCCGACTGAACAGACGCCACGCATTCATATAATTGAGTCGTCTCGATGGGCTATGAAACCACCATCTTCAGTGTGGATGCACAATTACGTTCGACCTCCTGCGGGGAATCTCAGAGCAATGAGCATCAAGGACATGGACGAGAGTCCGGGTTCGAATCCCGGTCTGGCACACATTTTCAGTCGGTGTCGCTGATTCCGCATAATGTCCCGTTCCAGCTGACACGATGAGTTTCTTTCCTTTCCTTTCTCCCCTCTCCACCATCAATTCACATAATATCGAGTTGAAAGTTCACATAGGAACAAATGTGGGTGAAGCAAATGGCGAATTGTGACTGATTTTCTGTTCACTCGTACTTCAGTCCACAGTGATCGCAATTTCTTCGCTATGAAGTGTGTCAATGCATACTCGTACTATTTAAGAGGGTATCGCCCCCGACTTCGTTATGCATAACAGAACAGGATTATTCATCTACTCGACGTGTTTCAAGAGATGTAGTAAGTATTGTAGTTCTTAGTAGAAGAGACTAATTCGAATAAAACATTCCATATAACATCTGTCCAATTTTTCTCAGTTACAGTGATACAGCAGGTTATAGAGATAAGTTTTCATTTCACGTGTTGATACTCCAGTTGCTACGAGTTTATTTATCGGTTTTAATTTTGTAGCGCAAGTTTTGAAGCTGTGCTTAAGTTTACATAGCTGACTTTTTCAGCAGCGATTGCGACTGTGATTTGTTGGCCAATTTTCCCACTGAAGCCCAAATACCTTTGTGGTGAGACGTTTTAAAGGACGTTTCTGTGTGAATATGTGGTGTGATACGAGTTGACTGGGCCTGTTGCGTTACCGCATCATCTTACACCCCATTACCTAGAAATCCTTGGAAACGCGCTTCCAGCGTTATTGCAAGAGATTCATCTGCCTACAAAGATGGTTACGTTCTTCCAGCGTCACAGGTCATGTTGCATGTTGCATGTTGCATGTTTCACCCGCCAAGTAACACGTCATGTAAACCTAACGTGCCTGGAAGGCAGATCGCCAGAAATGCTCACGATTCTTGGTCACTAAGATCCTCAGACCTTACCGGCAATAGATCTTACCCTATGGGAATGGTTCATTGTCGGGGTCCACAAACAAAAATTGAGAAGAGACGAACTGATCGTTCGGATTATGAACAGCGCCGGCCGCTGTGGCCGAGCGGTTCTAGGCGCTTCAGTGTAGATTGATAGTTAAATTACATATTAATACGAAACACTTGTCACGATTTTATCCTGACATTTTCACGAAAAATCTACTGTACAGACCCGAAATACGCACTCACAAACTTTTTTTGTTTTGTTTTTGTCCTCGTTGACTCATTGCAAGAACTTTCCGCTCCTTACTTGGTGAATCCATCTGACCTTCAACACTCTCTTGTATGACCACTTTTCTGGAGTTTCTAACCGTTTCATTTCTTCGTCCTCTGTTTTCCCACATTTCGCGCCCCACCGATCCATAAATCGGTCATGCGCGCGATCCGTTGCCGCCCGATTTACAAAAGTTCACTGCACGCCGACTTGCAGTATCGGGCGAGTAAAGGTCAGGCGGTCGCAGCCTGCAGCGGACTACAAAGGCGCGGCTGCGAGCCAGAGGAGCAGCCTGCCGGCAGAGATAGCGGGCGAGCGGCTGCGATGTGCCGAGCTGCCGCCCTCGCGGGGACACAGAGCCAGTTTTATTCCGCGCCCGCCACAGCAGCAGTCCGTTGTGCGCTGGGACACGCGGCTTCGTCTCGGCGGGCTCTGTTACGACCACTTTAGCAGTACGCCTTTATTCCTCCCGGGCCGTTTCCCGGCTTTCCTGAAGCAATTGCCTCGTTACACCTGCTGACGTGTGTTCTGCGAACCACTACTCGCATCACTGCACGTGGACTTGTAAAACTACCGTAAGCTCCCGTAGGCTACCAAAAGTAAGCGCAGACTACGACAGCTTTCCTAGTAGATTTGGTCAGTTAACCCTTGCAGACCATCAGGCTACAACTGTTTACATTAAATTCTACCGACATACACTCCTGGAAATTGAAATAAGAACACCGTGAATTCATTGTCCCAGGAAGGGGAAACTTTATTGACACATTCCCGGGGTCAGATACATCACATGATCACACTGACAGAACCACAGGCACATAGACACAGGCAACAGAGCATGCACAATGTCGGCACTAGTACAGTGTATATCCACCTTTCGCAGCAATGCAGGCTGCTATTCTCCCATGGAGACGATCGTAGAGATGCTGGATGTAGTCCTGTGGAACGGCTTGCCGTGCCATTTCCACCTGGCGCCTCAGATGGACCAGCGTTCGTGCTGGACGTGCAGACCGCGTGAGACGACGCTTCATCCAGTCCCAAACATGCTCAATGGGGGACAGATCCGGAGATCTTGCTGGCCAGGGTAGTTGACTTACACCTTCTAGAGCACGTTGGGTGGCACGGGATACATGCGGACGTGCATTGTCCTGTTGGAACAGCAAGTTCCCTTGCCGATCTAGGAATGGTAGAACGATGGGTTCGATGACGGTTTGGATGTACCGTGCACTATTCAGTGTCCCCTCGACGATCACCAGTGGCGTACGGCCAGTGTAGGAGATCGCTTCCCACACCATGATGCCGAGTGTTGGCCCTGTGTGCCTCGGTCGTATGCAGTCCTGATTGTGGCGCTCACCTGCACGGCGCCAAACACGCATACGACCATCATTGGCACCAAGGCAGAAGCGACTCTCATCGCTGAAGACGACACGTCTCCATTCGTCCCTCCATTCACGCCTGTCGCGACACCACTGGAGGCGGGCTGCACGATGTTGGGGCGTGAGCGGAAGACGGCCTAACGGTGTGCGGGACCGTAGCCCAGCTTCGTGGAGACGGTTGCGAATGGTCCTCGCCGATACCCCAGGAGCAACAGTGTCCCTAATTTGCTGGGAAGTGGCGGTGCGGTCCCCTACGGCACTGCGTAGGGTCCTACGGTCTTGGCGTGCATCCGTGCGTCGCTGCGGTCCGGTCCCAGGTCGACGGGCACGTGCGCCTTCCGCCGACCACTGGCGACAACATCGATGTACTGTGGAGACCTCACGCCCCACGTGTTGAGCAATTCGGCGGTACGTCCACCCGGCCTCCCGCATGCCCACTATACGCCCTCGCTCAAAGTCCGTCAACTGCACATACGGTTCACGTCCACGCTGTCGCGGCATGCTACCAGTGTTAAAGACTGCGATGGAGCTCCGTATGCCACGGCAAACTGGCTGACACTGACGGCGGCGGTGCACAAATGCTGCGCAGCTAGCGCCATTCGACGGCCAACACCGCGGTTCCTGGTGTGTCCGCTGTGCCGTGCGTGTGATCATTGCTTGTACAGCCCTCTCGCAGTGTCCGGAGCAAGTATGGTGGGTCTGACACACCGGTGTCAATGTGTTCTTTTTTCCATTTCCAGGAGTGTATTTTTGCAGAGTCGAAACTTCATGTAGACATTTGTGAATGTTCCACCTTTTTATCAAGTACAAGTGCTGCTGACTATTCCGTTTCACTATAAAAATATCAACAAGTTCAAAAAAAATGTTCAAATGTGTGTGAAATCTTATGGGACTTAACTGCTAAGGTCATCAGTCCCTAAGTTTACACACTACTTAACCTAAATTATTCTAAGGACAAACACACACACCCATGTCCGAGGGAGGACTCGAACCTCCGCCGGGATCAGCTGCACAGTCCATGACTGCAGCGCCTGTTAACAAGTCAAGATAGCACTGCCCTGCACCTTATGACCACCAGAATACATGGAAATGGTTGGTTAGTTACAATAAAAAAAAAAGTCGTGTGGCTAGGACCTCCCGTCGGGTAGAACATTCGCCCGGTGCAAGTCTTTCGAGTTGACGCCACTTCGGCGACCTGCGCGTCGATGGGGATGAAATGATGATGATTAGGACAACACAACACCCAGTCCCTGAGCGGAGAAAATCTCCGATGCAGCCGGGAATCGAACCCGGGCCCTAAGGTTCACAGTCTGTCACGCTGACCACTTTTTTTGTTGTTGTTAAATCTCATTTTGTTCGCTATTGTTCGTCGCATCTGCTCGGGGCGGACGTCGTAAGATATCCGTATACGTTCGTTGTTGATCGATTAACTCAGTTTTTTCATTACAGAGGGCAGCTAACCTTCTGACCGAACACGCTGAGCTACCGTGCCAAACCACTCAGCTACCGGGGGCGGACAATTACACTCAAGTGCCAAAGAAACAGGTATAGCCATGCATATTCAAAAACAGAGATATGTAAACAGGCAGAATATGCCGTTACGGTCGGCAATGCCTGTATAAGACGACAAGTGTCTGACGCAGTTGTCAGATCCGTTACTGCTGCTACAATGGCAGGTTATCAAGATTTAAGTATCTCCGAGGTAGCGATGAAGTGGGGATTTTTCCCGTACGCCCATTTCATGAGTGTGCCGTGAATATAAGGAATCCAGTAAAACACCAAATCTCCGACATCGCTGCGGCCGGAAAAAGATCCTGCAAGAGCGGGACCAACGACGATTGAAGAGAATCGTTCAACGTGACAGAAGTGCAACCCTTCCGCAAATTGCTGTAAAATTCAAATCGTGGCCATCAGCAAGTGCCAGCGTGCGAATCATTCAACGAAACATCATCGATGTGGGCTTTCTGGCCGAAGGCCCACCCATGTACCCTTGATGACTGCACGATACAAGGCTTTACTCCTCACCTGGGCCAGTTAACACCGACAATGGACTGTTGGTAATTGGAAAGATGTTGCCTGGTCGAACGAGTCTCGCTTCAGATTGTATCGAGGGGATGGACGTGTAAGGATGTGGAGACAACCTCATGAATTCAGTGATCCTGCCGGTCAACAGGGACTCTTCAAGCTGGTAGAGGCTCTGTAATGGTGTGGGGCGTGTGCAGTTGGAGTGATATGGGACCCCTGTTACGTCTAGATACGACTCTGTCAGGTGACACGTACATAAGCATCCTGTCTGACCACCTGCATCCACACATTTTTATTGTGCATTCCGAGGGATTTGAGCAATTCCAGAAGGACAATGCGACACCTCACAAGTCCAGAATTGCTACAGAGCGGCTCCAGGAACGCTCTTCTGAGTTCCAACAGTTCTGCTGGCCACAAACTCCCCATACGTTACTGAGAATATCTGGGATGGCTTGAAACGTGCTGTTCAGAAGAGATCACCACTTCCTCGCACTCTTACGGATTTATAGACACCCTTGCAAGATTCATGGTGTCAGTTCCCTGCAGCACTACTTCAGACATTAGTGTAGTCCATGCCGCGTCGTGTTGCGGCACTTCTGCGTGCTCGCGGGGCCCTGCACGATATTAGGCAGATGTACCAGTTTCCTTGCCTCTTCAGTGTATATTCCAGTGTATAAATTAACACTATTATTGTTGTTTTGCATGATACTTATTGATCACTTTATTTATTACAGAAGTGAATATTTAAAAATTAGTTATTTTGATCCATAAAAAGAAGCCAAATGTAGAACGTATATTTTGAAATCGGACACATATTTTTATATAAATCTTGCATCTAAAATCATTAAAGAAATCTCCTAAGAGCATTATAGCACAAAGAAAAATTTCCCTTAAAGCGAAATGTTGAAACTGAAGAAATGAAGAAAAATTTTTTTTCCTCCAGAAAACAATTGAGGTCTGAAGGGTTAAGTCGTACCTGCCTTACATGAACTTTGTGTGTGATGCATACCTATCGGTCGTTACCTCACAACGATCACTTTCTTTATGTATGCGACTAGTATATGTTACTAGACTGCCCTAAAAACTGGAAGCAGTGAACCGTTCGCAAAGTGAATGGGGATATATAAAGGGCCGTGTAACCTGCAGAACATTTTTGTTTTACATAGTTATCCTCCTGTCTGTCAATTAAGTACAAATAGTATTTATAGAAAAACTGACATTGCCAGTGTTTAATTCAGGTTTTATTCGAAAATTGATCTGTAACGTGAAACTGAAGGACGTCGCAGTAAAAGGTTTATCATATAGCGCTAGGAAACGCTATTTTTTCAATAAAAAGGTAAAAATTGAGAAAAAAAAGACGCAAAACAGAAATATATCAAACATCGCTTCAATACTTCATCGAACTTACATAAAACATGTTTCTGTTATCCATAAATAGCTTTCGCGTTTATTAGTAATAACAGGAAACTCATGCCTTTGATCACGATGAACAACGTTCTACTAAGTACAAAACAACAACAATAGTTATATGTATTTTTCTTTGTTTTGCGCATGTACTTGCATCAAAACTAATTGCTTTGATTACTCGTACATAAAAGCGCAGAAGTTATGCGATCAACTAATTTTTATTACTTATAAAATGCAGTTTGTATTCTGTAATGATGTAAAATACACAATGGACTAACACTGCATGATGTGTGGTTTTAATTAAGCGCAAAACAAACAACCAATTTACTACATCATTTATGTAGTCTACATAAACTACAGAACCATAGTTGTAGAGTGAAACTGTAACTGCAAAGCGTTCGAATTCTCTAATACCATCAATTGACGAGATGCTGATGAACGTGTCTTCCGTAACATACTTAAGCGATATTAGCAAGACGAAAATCTAACCGTCCATTACCTATGCTAAAGTTCTCGTAAAGAAAAACTAACACGGTGTTGACGGGATTTCCAACAGACAAGACAGATTTGTAAACAGTTGTTCCAACTTATTAAATAATGTACTCAATGAACACGGCTGTGCACCCACGGTGTTGACACAGAATTGTAAACAGTGTTCCAACTTATAAATAATGTACTCAATGAAGTGTGTAATGTCTGGCACCAGGTTTTTTCCTGACAAATTAAAACATGCCATTCTTAAATCTCTTAATGAGAAAGACTCAAATAATTATCGTCCAGTTTTCTTACTGGCATCTTTTTCCATAACATTCCAAAAAATAGTTTACTCAGTAGTACAATTTACTTAACACATCATAGTTCAATTCCAAAAGCGACACTACCCTGAGAATGTTGTTTACTTACTCACTCACCAAATATTACAAGCCGAAATTATAAATTACTGTCAGTTTCTATTTTTTGTGGTCTTGTATGCGTATGATTGTGTTGATCCTGCTACTCTGTTAGAGAAGCTTAACTGTTGGCTTCACAAACAACTTTTTGCGAGCATACTTAACAAACATAATGACAAAATTTTGCTGAATAAATCAAACAATGTTGGAAGACGATAAAATTTTAGTGGCCACATAGAAATACGAAGGGGGCCCCACAGGGTCCAACTTTGGGTCTACTCATATTCCTTCTAGATGGTGGTGGTGGTTAGTGTTTAACGTCCCGTCGACAACGAGGTCATTAGAGACGGAGCGCAAGCTCGGGGTAGGGAAGGATTGGGAAGGAAATCGGCCGTGCCCTTTCAAAGGAACCATCCCGGCATTTGCCTGAAACGATTTAGGGAAATCACGGAAAACCTAAATCAGGATGGCCGGAGACGGGATTGAACCGTCGTCCTCCCGAATGCGAGTCCAGTGTGCTAACCACTGCGCCACCTCGCTCGGTTCTTCTAGATCTTAATGACCGCCTGCTTTAGATTCATCAAGCAGAATCTATACTTTTTTAAACAATACCAGTGTTACAATAAATCTCATTATAGAAAATTCAACAAAAGAAATTGTTAACGGTATTTCTCACTGTCTGAACACTTATTACAGCAGTCGCTGTGTCTGCATCAACAGATGCCAGTGTTTTCTGTACCCTGCTGTTGTTTTAAAACAGATCGGAGCGTGTCTGGCATAAATAAGACTTCTTGCACTTGTCAAGGATATTCCAATCAAGACACAACAGTAAAAAATTTAGAACCACATCGTAACATTTAAAAAGGAAGTTAATTAGTTAAGTTATTTACGTCTTCCATTGATTGTAGTCACGACAGACGTTATGATGTGGAGTGTGTCAACGGAGCAAACACAGAACGCATATTGTAAAAAAAGGGAAAATATTTGTATGGCAACAAGCTGTCCATTTACAATTTCTCTTCTGTATAAACAACTTATTATTCCTATTGTAGAATTCCTCTATGTTATAAGAGTTGTTAAAGAGAGACATTTTTAAGCTACATTTGAAAACACTTCTGCTGTCTGCAGAAATTATATTAGACTGTCAAGGAATTTTAAAGCTGCATATTTCATCCCTTTCCGTACCAAGGTTGGAGTCATTAATTATTCTCCTTATAGTATTATTTGTAAATACATCTGTTACTCTCAGAGCAAATGGATGACTGATTACTAATTTAATAAGTGGATAAATATACTGTGAAGCTGTGGTTGTTCCGACTTGCTTAAAGACTGCCTGTACGATGTATGTATCTGAACCCCACACGTAATTCTGATTATCTCTTTTTGTGCAATGAATGCTTTTTGGCAAAGTGAGGACTTATTCCAGAACATTATCCCATAAAACATCAGTGAATTAAAACATGCACAAGCAGTTAACTTACTAACTTCTATACCCCCAAAGTTGGCAGTTATTCTTCAGACACTAGTCGCCGAAGTTAAACGTTTCAGCATTCCTACTTTATCTTTTTCGCCAGCTTCACCTTTCTATTTCCTCTGTTGATGATTCTTTGTTCGTCTTCGCAACAGTGCTTGTACTATCTGCAAGCAAGGCTAATTTTGCCTCCTTATTCAACTAAATCAGTAGATCGCTAAGATAAAGCAAGAACAGTAACTGTCCAAAGATCGAACCCTGTGGGATTCCCATTGTACTTTCTCCCCATGCAGGTGACGTGGCGCCCCTCTTTGTACTACTCCAGCAGAAGAGGAGTGAAAGCCACTTCGTGTGGTGTGGGATGGTAATAACAGCATTTCGGCATACCGTCAGTAACCACTGATGCCCATATCGGGGAAGACGGGACTGGAAAGGGCTTCGCCTCCTCCCCTGCCGCCCCCCCCCCCCCCCACCTCCCTAACCCCTCCCTCTATCCGTCAGCATGGCCAAGTATTTTTGACACTGTAAGACAAAAATAAACTTGACGCTGATAACACTGCACTTCGGCCAAATACACCCTGGCAAAGTACTTCGCCGTCAACAGAGGCATAAACTTCCAGGTGGAGCACCACGAAACCCAACGTAAGAACAGGAAATCTCAGTTCTCAATCCACATCTAGTGCGTAATTACCTAGCATGTCAACGAAACAGTTACATCGTCGAATTTGTCTCCTCGATAACGACACTTTACCCTACATATTTATTTGCGGATTCGATAGTAGAGTGAAATCAATTTTGCTGGCATATGATTAGTATCTGCGATGAGAAAGAATATAAGCGATGGATTTGAAATATTTAGTAGTTGATAAGTTTTCTAGAAACAGGAGATGTTTTGTTTGCGTTTTGTGAAATTACCTAATACGTTGATGAGAATGAGCTCTCCCATTACAATGTGCCCCAAGGCTGATTACTTATTTAATTTAAATTGTTTTACTGAAGCATAAGCATCACCACAGAAATTTGACACAAGATTTTAAATAATTTCAAATGTAGGTTTAATGTAGCCTCTAACATTTAATACTAAACTTCTATGGTAGTTTTTATCTTCAGCTACATCAGTTTTTTTGTCGTATTTATATTGAAAATATGTATAAATTATATACAACAGATACTTCAGTTTTGATGCAACTTGTAAATTAAATAAGTTCTTTAATTTCATTCATCACAATCGATGATTTCCGAAGGTCTGCAACTACGTCACTAATGATTTAATAATAAAAGATTGCGACAGTTACTTTTTTCGTGCTTAGTACGACGCTTTTCCAAGAGTGTATTCCCATTTCCAAGTACTATTATTAATGTTAGCATTGTACGTGACACCTGCATGTGTATTGTTTTCCTTCCCTTGCCTTGTAGTTGTCTCTTTATGGAAGGCGTAAATCCTTGAACTTTTAGACACTAATGTTGGAAAGAGTATTTCTTGTGTGGCTGCTTACAAGCATTGTGCCTCTATAATTCCGCAGAAAGAAACACACTCGCAAAGCACCACTCACACTGCTTGCTTTACGTAAAATCATAACATGGCACGAAGATATTGTGACAATATTGCTTCCCAGGAGAATGACAACTGTAATAAAACATAAACGCTTATTTTGTGTAGAAACTTGCCATTATGGACATAAAAGGATACCATTTCTTGTAAAAGCATAACAAAACATTTTACACATACTGTTGAGACATCGCCAGATAACTAAATGCTTCCTGCCAAAGTGGTATAAAATCTTCTACTTCTGTGGAACAAAATCTGGAAATCACTGTGTTTGTAAAATGAAAAAAAAACTGTCAATGCAATGTTTCAAACTTTTCGTTACCCTTTCACCTGGCCGAATGTAAACGATAACCGTTCCATTAATAACGAGAATATCGGACAAATTAAGTTAACTGTGTTGTTAAAGGTGTAATACTAATACAAAAAGTTCTTCAGTTGTTAAAATTAATGATTAACTTCTGCTATAAATAAGAAAAACTGTAAATTTCAGCGCCACTTCGTATAGCGGGTTAATGATAGAAACTCGGACTTTTGTTCTCTGTTCATGACTGTGATGTTGGTTTCAAACCTTAACACGACAAAGTGAGGGGGGAATGCAGTGCAGCAGTTAGAGGTGTTCTGTTTTAGTGGATTACGTCTGCATTTACATTAAATTGCCACGTATAACTGCTCTCAGTAACAAAAATTTCTATTCAATTTAATTGTTATGCTCTATATTCTATTTCATACCATATTGTTTCAAATACGTGGGGAATGTATGAAGTAATGAACATATCTGTGGATTTAATATAGATATTGTATACAAGAGAAACTTGACTGTCATTGAGAATTCAAAAATGGTTCAAATGGGTCATCAGTCGCCTAGAACTTAGAACTAATTAAACCTAACTAACCTAAGGACTTCACACACATCCATGCCCGAGGCAGGATTCGAACCTGCGACCGTAGCGGTCGCTCGGCTTCAGACTGTAGCGCCTAGGACCGCCATTGAGAATTACTTCTCCCGACTAATGTGGACGGTATCGTAGAAAAATGTGAATAAATTACTGAAACACGCCGTAATATGCGTGAAAAAAGGTAATGGTGCAGAGTTTTATTGTTTAAATCATTAACAGTTGAAATAGTTATTTAACTGCTAATTGTCAAGCAGTGTTCATTTGTATTATGCAGAAGAGCGTGGAGATCATGAAGTATAGTTCGAAAATAACTGCAAGTAACCGCAAATTTAGTTGAGAAATATTTTCGCTTAACAAAATTACGTTTAAAGTGAGAGTAACTTGATTTAGTTGCAGATGAAAAGCTACCGGTATGATGTGGAGAATAAGGTAATAACCACAAAAGACATAAATTGTTATGGGCACAAATTTCGTTAGAATAATTAGCACTTGAAACAAGTTTTTATTTTACAGAACTGAACGAAAGTATCCCCCGAAGATGACACAAAGATGCTGAAACATGTTCGGGCATTTATAAGCAACAGTTGTTTGCATATTAATCAAAAATGGTTCAAATGGCTCTGAGCACTATGGGACTCAACTGCTGTGGTCATAAGTCCCCTAGAACTTAGAACTACTTAAACCTAACTAACCTAAGGACAGCACACAACACCCAGCCATCACGAGGCAGAGAAAATCCCTGACCCCGCCGGGAATCGAACCCGGGAACCCGGGCGTGGGAAGCGAGAACGCTACCGCACGACCACGAGATGCGGGCTTGCATATTAATCGGCACTGAATCACTGTAATTTAGTTTGCAAAACACGGCCGTCGCTGGAGCTTCGATACCAAGACGATTAGTATTCATTACGACTATGAATTTTAGCACTCTACACACTGCTGCCTTGAGTGAGTTTTCACTTTTTCAAAGCCGCCTTCCCCCTAAAAGTAATCGTATGGGAGTCCGCGGTGGTGTCGTAACATGTGAACAGCACTGAACGCTCCCAGCGAGGAAGACGTCCAGACAAAGGGCAGCACACACGACTTACGTGAGCCGGGCTGGGGCGATGCGAGCAGCGCAGAGGAGGACTGAACCCAGGTGCGGTCGCTGGCGACGACCCCGCGACACTGACGGCCGCGGCGGCGGGCAGGCAGGCTGGCCAACTGCGGGGACACGCGCGCGCGCTGCCAACCTCGCCGGCTCGCGTTACGCGGGAACGAAGGGCACGGCTTGGGTAGCGTCCCGCGGATCGCGAAAAGGCCACCGCAGATGGTGTTCGACGACTTCTCGGCCGAGTTTCGGAGACATTTTTTGGAATGCACGACGTCGAGCCGTGCCATGTGTAAAAAAAAAAGGGGGATTTGTTAAAAGAATTCCTTTCATTCGTGTACAGTAGACTCCATTAATTACTATGTATTTAGCCAACCCGTTTTCGAAGCCATGAAACACTTCTGGAACTCGAAGTTAGGGGTAGCTTCCAGCTCTCAGTGATGATCCGATTATTTCCATTATAATAAATGTTTTTTTTTTTTAATCCTGCGATTGTGAGAACATTGGCTTTGTTTATAAATGATTTTCTGCTACCAGTCACGATTTTTTTTATTCATGTTTTACACGACGCGTTTCGGGAAATGATTCCCATTTTCAAGTGTATATTTCTTTGTACTATGACACATTTTTCGTAATGTTTTAGATGTGTGAGGTTCTGCTGCGTTTTGTTGACTTTACCATGACACACAAAAAACGCGAAATACATAATATAAAGTGTGATCGTGACCCACACTCAGACTCTGGAATATACGAAGTAAAATGCCAGGAATGCTCCATGATCTAACTACGACAAACAGGCCGAAATTTCAACACCAGGTACACAGAGCACGTTAAAGCCTACACACGCAATAGACGCACAACATCAGCAATAGCTACACACATACACAACAGAGGACACCCATGTGGAAAAGTAGAGCAAAATGACGAAGAATTCCACCGACTAAGTAAAGGGCATGAAATGGGTTTGTAGGAGGAACTGCAGATATATACACATTGCAGAAAATACGAAGACAAATGGGTAAACGAAAAACTTGAAAGTGAACCGGTGAATTTCTTCAGATGCTTCGACAATATACTTAAACAAAACTACACACACCAAAAAAAAATTTGCATCACCTCGGTTCCGAGAGTTGCGGAACCTGTACAGAAAACTGAAACAGAGATCAACATAAACATTTCCGCCCTTTTTATTGCTCATGAAAACCACACATGGCATGTTGTACCACCAAACAGCGAGACCTTCAGAGGTGATGGTCGAGATTGCTGTACACACCGGTATCTCCAGTACCCAGTAGCACGTCCTCTAGCGTTGATGTATGCCTGTATTCGTCGTGGCATATTTTCCGCAAGTTCATCAAGGCACTGTTGGTCCAGATTGTCTCACTCCTCAACGGCGATTCGGCGTAGATCCCTCAGAGTGGTTGGTGGGTCACGTCGTCCATAAACAGCCCTTTTCAATCTATCCCAGGCATGTTCGATAGGGTTCATGTTTGGAGAACATGCTGGCAGCTCTAGTCGAGCGATGTCGTTATCCTGAAGGAAGTCATTAACAAGATGTGCACGATGGGGGCGCGAATTGTCGTCCATGAAGACGAATGCCTCGCCAATATTCTGCCGATATTCATATAGGAAGGCATTCACGTAACATACAGCCGTTACGGCGCCTTCCATGACCACCAGAGGCGTACGTCGGTCCCTCATAATGCCACCCCGAAACAGCAGGGAACCTCCATCTTGCTGCACTCGCTGGCCAGTGTGTCTAAGCCGTTCAGCCTCTCCGGGTTGTCTCCAAACACGTCTCCGACGATTGTCTGGTTGAAGGCATATGCGAAACTCACCGGTGAAAAAAACGTGAAGCCAATTTTGAGCGGTCCATTCGGCATGTTGTTGGGTCCATCTGTACCGCGCTGCATGGTGTCGTGGTTGCAAAGATGGACCTCGCCATGGACATCGGGAGTGAAGTTGCGCATCATGCAGCCTATTGCGCACAGTTTGAGTCGTAACACGACGTCCTGTGGCTGCACGAAAAGCATTATTCAACAAAGTGGCGTTGCTGTCAGGGCACCTCCCAGCCATAATCCGTAGGTAGCGGTCATCCACTGCAGTAGTAGCCCTTGGGCGGCCTGGGGGAGGCATGTCATCGACAGTTCCTGTCTCTCTGTATCTGTTTCATCTGCGAACAACATCGATTTGGTTCAGCCCTAGACGACTGGACACTTCCCTTGTTGAGAGCCCATCTTGACAAAAAGCAACAATGCGGACGTGATCGAACCGCGATATTGACTGTCTAGGCACGGTTGAACTACAGACAACACGAGCCGTGTACCTCCTTCCTGGTGGAATGACTGGAACTGAACGGCTGTCAGACCCCCTCAGTCTAACAGGAGCTGCTTATGCATGGTTGTTTACATCTTTGGGCGGGTTTAGTGACATCTCTGAACAGTCAAAGGGACTGTGTCTGTGATACAATATCCACAGTCAACATCTATCTTCAGGAGTTCGGGGAACCGGGGTGATACAAAATTTTTTTGATGTTTTTAGTAACTCATGAAAATTAACACCATTGTAAAATAGATGTAAGCAAATTGTAGTCGACATTGTTAAGATAAATATTTCTGGACAAGCTGGGTCATGGTCGTGCAGTGACAGTGGCCCGAATATAGAATAAGTTTCCTTTGCTTCACGTGTATGGTCACAAATTTTTTTGTGGTCAGACTACCGGTTTCGGTCTATAATGACTATCATCAGATCTGTTTTATAAAAAAAATATTAGGACATGTTTTTATAAACCAGATGGTCGTTATAGACCGAAACCGCTAGTCTGATGCCAAAAAAATTTGTGACCTTACACATGAAACAAGGGAAATTTATTAAATACCTGTTTGTTTACGCAAGATATTCCCGATGTGTACGTTACACTGGAAGCTGTCAGTGATGTTTAACATATGTCAGGCTCAGCACAAATGCACCATAAGAAAACTGGAAGTACAAGTTCTTCCAATTTTCGGCACTACATACATATAAAAATCTCAGTGATGAATTTTGAAACTGACGTATGATTTCGAAAACGACAGCCCTTTAATGTTCCTTTATTTCTGGGAACAAAAAAAGTGTCATGGGGTTTTGTGTGGCAAGTATGGCGGCTGGGACGTCATCGAATTAGGCTACTGATTCTGGACAAGAATTCACGAAAGATGAGCGAAGTATGAGATGGTACGTTATTGTAACGCGAAAACCACGAACAGTATCGCCATAAAGGAGGGCGTCGTTGTTGTTGCTTGCTGCCCTCAAACGGCGTTGAACATTTAAGTAGTACTCCTAATTGCACGTTTGACCTCGTGGCAAGAACTCAAGGTACTTGGCGCCGTTAAAATCGAAGAACACAGTGAGCGTAACTTTCACATCTGTCCCCACTTCGTGAGCTTCATTCCTTCTTGGCGATCCAGAATACTTGGACAGTTGAGCCTTATTTCGACACTATATCTGCAGACTCATAATTCATCATCTTTTATGACACGTTTCAGTAGTTCTGAATCGTTGATGACTTTGTCTAGCGACTCATGAACAACCTGCATCGCCGCTGTTTTTGTTCTAAATTCGATAGTTGTGGAACAAATTTTGCTGCTACACGTTTGCTAGCGAGAACATACCAAATATTTCATGGCATGATGCAGTTTTTATACCAACATCATTAGCGGCTTCCGTTATTATGAATCAGCGATAATTCATAATGGTTCAAATGGCTCTACGCACTATGGGACTTAACTTCTGAGGTCATCAGTCCCCTACAACTTAGAACTACTTAAACCTAACTAACCTAAGGACATCACACACATCCATGCCCGAGGCAGGATTCGAACCTGCGACCTGCGGTTCCAGACTGTAGCGCCTAGAACCGCTTGGCCACCCAGGCCGGCGATAATTCATAATTATTTTCTTCAGTTTTTTCACGGTTTCATCGGCCGATGAGGTGCTGTTGCGTCCAGGGCTTCTTCAACGTCTTCACTGTCTACTTCTAAACGCCTATACCACTCGTAAAACCTTATTATACTCATAGCTGACTCTCCAAAAGCTGTACATAACAAATCTAAACGTTTGCTGCGCTTTATTCCGTCCTTATAGCAAAATTTAATACAAAGTCTCTGATTAATTTCCATACAAAGTAAATAATCGTCAATATTGTCAAGACACCTGTAACTTTTACCTCCTAGAAGGTGTTTCATAAAAAAAGATTCTGAACAAGTCGACACAATAAATAAAACAAATCACACGAGTAGAGTACTAATATTCGCGTTGCATGTAATCTCTAGGCACAAAAACTGTCGGAAAACTGAAACTGCTGGAGGAAACATAGATCACACCCACCGCATGGCAAATGTTGTCTGTTATCGGGTGACGAAATACTAAACGTTCTGCGGGAGGCACGATCATTTGGAAAACTTCCGCGCCGTCCATTAACAAAGAAAATACGAGCTTACTGAGTATCGGACGGATCTGTGACTGCATTCGGGACGTCCTTGTAGTTTTTCAAAACCCCGTAATTATCTCCCTTTACGACGCATAAATTTCAAATTTGGGGGATTGCGTCCCGGTGGGGAGGGAAGGGGGGGGGGATGATGGCGTCAGCAGTCAGCAGGAGCGTCCATCCAACAACTGTAAATAACACTGGGCCTCAACCCCGAATAAAAATGCCGACTCTGTAGGAAAACGGTACAAGACAAAAGGAGAGGAACAAGCATGTACCCGACATCTTCTACACTTAAAAATGGCGTGATGGAGCGCCGAAACTGGTTGCTCAAATGAAACAACAATTGGAAATTTAGACGGCTGAAAGGTGTTTTGAGTCAACATTCTATACTGAACAGTTGAGGTCCACAAGCATCAACACTTGTTGATTCGCATTCATTACATCGAGGTGAAAAAAAGTCATAGGATACCTCATAATATCGTGTCGGACCTCCTTTTTCCCGGGGGCAGTACAGCAACTCGACATGTCATGGGCTCTGCAAGTCGATGGAAGTCCTGCAGAAATATTGAGCCATGCTGCCTCTACAGGCGTCCACAACTGCGAAAGTGTTGCTGGTGCAGGTTCTTATACGCGAACTGATCCCTCGATTATGTCGTATAAATGTTCTATGTGATTTATGTCGGGCGATCTGGGTGCCCAAATCATTCGCTCGAATTCTCCAGAACGTTCTTCAAATCAATCGCGAACAATTGTGGCCTGGTGAAATGGCGCATTGTCACCGACAAAAATTGCGTTTTTTGAACGGCTGCAAATGGTCTCCAAGTAACCAAACATAACTATTTCCAGTCAACGATCGGTTCGCCTGGACCGAGGACCATTCCGCGTAAACACAGCCCAAGCCATTACGGAGCCACCACCCGCTTGCACAGTGGCTTGTTGACAACTCGGGTCCGTGGCGTCGTAGGGGTAGGCGCCACACTCGAACGCTACCATCAACTCTTACCAACTGAAATCGGGACTCATTTGACCAGGTGGCTGTCTTCCAGCCGTCTAGGCTGCGACTGATACGGTCACGAGCCCAGGAGATGTGCTGCGGGCGATGTCGCGCTTCAGCAAAGGCACTCGCGTCGGTCGTCTGCTGCCACTGCCCATGAACGCGATATTTCACCGCACTGTCCGAACGGAAACGTTCGTCGTACGTCCCGCATTCGTTTCTGCAGTTATTTCACGCAGTGTTGCTTCTCTGCTACAGCTGACAACTCTCCGCAAACGCCGCTGTTCTCAGTCCTTAAGGGGACCACACCCTGCCTATCTAACGCATGTTAATTTAGTATTTGAGCCATTTCTGAAAGAAACTATTTGATGCAGGACCTTAATATTTTTACTGTATATTACATGATGCTAATAGAGTCAACTGTACTAAAATCTACTTTATCCAATTAATAGTTTAAAAAAAATACTTTTTTAAATTTATTAACAAAAAATATTAAGTTTTTTCAGCAGAAAATATTTTTTGTGAACTTCCTAATGGGGGAATATTAATGAATGTAGTACCAGAGGTGGCTTTATATGTTATGCAGAGTCTCTGAAAATTACATTCATTTATCTATGATAGTTTCTGATATAATGGGGCATATGTAATGAAAATTTCAGTTTGCGGGAAATTGACTTTAAAGAAAAAATCTTTTGAAATTTGTTACTTACAGTTAATTAAAACTGTCCGCTGGCCGCTGGTGGCCGAACGGTTCTAGGCGCTTCAGTCTCTACGGTCGCACGTTCGAATCCTGCCTCAGGCATGGATGTGTGTGATGTCCTTAGGTTAGTTAGGTTTAAGTAGTTCTAAGTTCTAGGCGACTGATGGCCTAAGATGTTAAGTCCCATAGTCCTCACAGCCATTTGAACCATTTTTTTTAACTGTCCTGCTGCATATGATGGCCCTTCTTTGGCCTCTAGCAGGTCTTCCAGCTTCTTTTTAACCTTCCTGGACGTTTGTCTTGCTTTCTTGGCCACACTAGATGCAGACCTGTCTGCATCGGCTATCCTCATTTTGTCGCAGTGTTGCAGCCCAGTGATCGTATTTTCACCAGGATTAATTCCCAGCCTTTTCAGTACTCAACACTTTCCAATATTACCACAATTGAATGTAATTACAGCATCATGAACTGCTAGTTTCATTGTATGCATGCCTACAAATACAGTTTTAGGAAGGCGGTTCCAAATTATGCTGTTAAAACATTAATCTGGGTTCTGTGTCTGCCCATGCAGACATTTTCTTAGTAGGTCAGGATGAGCCAAGTCTCTGAAAATAGGTTTCATTGCTGTAATAACAGCAGCAGGAAGAGAATGCTGGTGGAAATAAGATTCTCCAGTTGCCTGAGCCCTATTGTATTTGCAACACAAATTTTCACCTGATGGACACAATCCATGACATGGCTTATCATCAGTAGAGGATGAAAGAATATGGCCCAAGAATCTCTATTCATTGCCTCCAGATTTTCTTTATATCCCCTAATTGCCTGCGCATAGTATACCTGCAAGTTTTCTATTTCAGTTTTAGTTAACCCTGTGGGGCTGGTCCCGGAGGATGTTCGAGTCCTCCTTCGGGCATGGGTGTGTGTGTTTGTCCTTAGGATAATTTAGGGTAAGTAGTGTGTACGCTTAGGGATTCATGACCTTAGCAGTTAAGTCCCATAAGATTTCACACACATTTGAACATTTTTGAACATTTTTAGTTAACCGAAAATGTTTGGTCAACAATTTTCCATCTTCTAATTTTTTTCCTCTCATATGAACAGTTAGTTTTCTCAGCCTTGTTCCCAAACGTTTTTGAACATGGCCTACAATTCTATTTTGTTAATAATGGCATCTCCATGTGGCTTAGAGTTGACAGTGGGTGGTTTGACAGTGGGTGACAGAAAAGTGGACGTGGCACATAAACACAGGTGGTAGGAAAATGCTGCTTAAATGCTCAAAATTTTGTTTAGAAAAATCCTTTTCAGATACATAAATAAAACCTTAATCTATCGAAATATGATGAAAACCGAAAACCGATTTTTTTCGACCTGAACCACGGTGTGGTCCCCGTAAGTCAAGGTCATCGACCACCGCGCTGTCCATGGCGAGAGAAATGGCTCTGAGCACTATGGGACTTAACAGCTATGGTCATCAGTCCCCTAGAACTTAGAACTACTTAAACCTAACTAACCTAATGACATCACACAACACCGAGTCATCACGAAGCAGAGAAAATCCCTGACCCCGCCGGGAAGTGAACCCGGGAACCCGAGCACGGGAAGCGAGAACGCTACCGCACGACCACGAGCTGCGGACATGGCGAGAGAGGTAATGCCTGAAATTTGGTATTCTCGGCACAGTCTCGACACTGTGGATCTCGGAATGTTGAGTTTCCTCACGATTTCCGAAATGGAATGTCCCATGCCTCTAGCTACTACCAATCCGCGTTGAAAGTGTGTTAATTCCCGTCGCGCAGCCAGAATCGGGTCGGAAACCTTTTCACATGAATCAGCTGACTACAGTCCGCCCCCGGTATGTGAGTGGTCAGCGCGACAGAGTGTCAATCCTAAGGCCCTGGGTTCGATTCCCGGCTGGGTCGGAGATTTTCGACGCCCAGGTACTGGGCGTTGTGTTGTCCTTACCATTTCATCCCCATCTACGCGCAAGTCGCCCAAGTGGCGTCAAATCGAAAGACTTGCACCCGTCGAACGGTCTACCCGACGGGAGGCCCTAGACACACGTCATTTACATTTTACGTGACTACAACTGACAGCTCCGCCAATGCGCTGCCCTTTTGTACAGGGTGATTCAAAAAAGAATACCACAACTTTAAAAATGTGTATTTAATGAAAGAAACATAATATAACCTTCTGTTATACATCATTACAAAGAGTATTGAAAAAGGTTTTTTTTCACTCAAATACAAGTTCAGAGATGTTCAATATGGCCCCCTCCAGAAACTCGAGCAATATCAACCCGATACTCCTACTCGTTCCACACTCTCTGTAGCATATCAGGCGTAACAGTTTGGATAGCTGCTGTTATTTCTCGTTTCAAATCATCAATGGTGGCTGGGAGAGGTGGCCGAAACACCATATCCTTAACATACCCCCATAAGAAAAAATCGCAGGGGGTAAGATCAGGGCTTCTTGGAGGCCAGTGATGAAGTGCTCTGTCACGGGCTGCCTGGCGGCCGATCCATCGCCTCGGGTAGTTGACGTTCAGGTAGTTACGGACAGATAAGTGCCAATGTGGTGGCGCTCCATCCTGCTGAAATATGAATTGTTGTGCTTCTTGTTCGAGCTGAGGGAACAGCCAATTCTCTAACATCTCCAGATACTGCAGTCCAGTTTCTGTTGAGCGGTCGCCATCTTAGCATCAACTGACGCTGACGCCTAGTCAACAGCGCCTCAAGCGAACAAATGTACAACTAAATGAAAGTTTATAGCTCCCTTAATTCGCCGACAGATAGTGCTTAGCTCTGCCTTTTGTCGTTGCAGAGTTTTAAATTCCAAAAGTTGTGGTATTCTTTTTGAATCACCCTGTATATTGTTTACACGATATTATCGTCATCTGTATACGTGCATATCGCTATCCCATGATTTTTTTTCACCTCAATGTAATTAAGTTGACTGAAGCCAAACACCCTCAGCGATTGAAGAAGACATGGCACCAAGTCACTAACGCCAAATTATCTGTATTGGCGTCGAGCGACACACACGTGCCACGCCACAGCCATGTGTCTGCCACGCCAGACGTCACCTCACTTGCGATGCCGAGCCGGTGGGCGGCAGGAATGATAGCTGTCAGGCGAGATAGCGGCGCTCGCACGTTCCCCCGCGACTGCAGAGAGCGGCCTTGGGTCGCTACTAGCGGAGCTGCAGGCGGAGAAAGGTCATCCATCGGCCGCGCCAGCCCGCAGCTGCTCTCGCCGTACCCCGCAGCCAACGACGGGCGTGGCTGGGGTCGCGGCCCAGACGCTCACACTGAACATAGCAGCACCGGAACAACAAAGCCACTGACAGCGTGGAAGGGGGCGACGTTGCGGGTGCGTACGCGGCCACTGTGGCCCTAGCAGTAACTGCTGTGCGGTTCCGTACAGACCGTTTTTTCACTCTCCCTCTTACCACGCAGGATTGTGTTCGGTTTATACACTACTGGCCATTAAAATTGCTACAACGAGAAGAAATGCAGATGATAAACGGGTATTCATTGGACAAACATATTATACTAGAACTGACATGTGATTACATTTTCACGCAATATGGGTGCATAGATCCTGAGAAATCAGTACCCAGAACAACCACCTCTGGCCGTAATAACGGCCTTGATACGCCTGGGCAGAGCTTTGATGCAGCTTCAACACGATACCACAGTTCATCAGGAGTAGTGACTGGCGTATTGTGACGAGCCAGTTGCTCGGCCACCATTGACCAGACGTTCTCAGTTGGTGAGAGATCTGGAGAATGTGCTGGCCAGGGCAGCAGTCGAACATTTTCTGTATCCAGAAACGCCCGTACAGGACCTGCAACATGCGGTCGTGCATTATCGTGCTGAAATGTAGGGTTTCGCAGGGATCGAATGAAGGGTAGAGCCACGGGTCGTAACACATCTGAAATGTAACGTCCACTCTTCAAAGGGCCGTCAATGCGAACAAGAGGTGACCGAGACGTGTAACCAATGGCACCCCATACCATCACACCGGGTGATACGCCAGTATGGCGATGACGAATACACGCTGCCAATGTGCGTTCACCGCGATGTCGCCAAACACCATGCTGTAAACAGAACCTGGATTCATCCGAAAAAGTGACGTTTTGCCATTCGTGCACCCAGGTTCGTCGTCGAGTACACCATCGGAGGCGCTCCTGTCTCTGATGCAGCGTCAAGGGTAACGGCAGCCATGGTCTCCGAGCTGATAGTCAGTCCATGTTGCTGCAAACGTCGTCGAACTGTTCGTGCAAATGGTTTTTGTCTTGCAAACGTCCCCTGTTGACTCAGGGATCGAGACGTGGCTGCACGATCCGTTACAGCCATGCGGATAAGATGCCTGTCATCTCGACTGCTAGTGATACGAGGCCGTTGGGATCCAGCACGGCGTTCCGTATTGCCCTCCTGAACTCACCGATTCCATATTCTGCTAACAGTCATTGCATCTCGACCAACGCGAGCAGCAGTCGCGATAGGCTAGAATCCGACCTTTATCAAAGTCGGAAACGTGATGGTACGCATTTCTCCGTCTTACACGAGGCCTCACTACAACGTTTCACCAGGCAACGCCGGTCAAATGCTGTTTGTGTATGAGAAATCGGCTGGAAACTTTCCTCATGTCAGCACGTTGTAGGTGTCGCCACCGGCGCCAACCTTGTGTGAATGCTCTAAAAACCTAATCATTTGCATATCACAGCATCTTCTTCCTGTCGGTTAAATTTCGCGTCTGTAGCACGTCATCGTCATGTTGTAGCAAGTCTAATGCGCAGTAGTGTGGTACACCTGGAAAGACGACGGCATACGCCACCTGCGAGACAGCAGATGTATTGATAATGGTCTCTACGTCGTCCGCCAATAGAAAGCGTAGTGGTATAGTGTAATAAAACTGGTTATACTGAGATAAATGTACTATCCGATCTTCGATCATATGAAGTGAACGATATCGCGGTGAAGACAACCAAAAATCCGCTACTACAAAGCTATGCGAAAATGTTGTGTTTTCGAATTTCACTATCATCTTAAACCATTTAATGACATCGGGCCTCTTTTCAGACCTTTCAGTCGGCGATACTCGCTCGATGCAGCACTGTAATTGCTGCCGTTCACAAAAACCAGTTTCACTAGCAGCGTCATGCTGTTCACTCACGTTATGGATTGTCAAATGAGAGGATGGATGTCATACTGTCATCAAAAACAGTATAGTGTGCCAGGTGCCAGATTTGCACCTGGTGGCCATTACTGAAACTGATCGTGTCTGTTGCGTAAATCGGGTCTTCATTAACGCATTAGCGTATCTACCAAGTATCTGCCATACATTCATTATTAATACAATATTAATGTTGACATGCAACATTTACAATAAATATGATATATGCGGCTTTTGATACGGGACTACCACAACTCGGATGCCAGAAAAATGTCCACCGTTGGCTGTCCTTGTAAAGTGTGAAAATTGTGGTACTTTGTTGTATTCTGAAGAGGGAGCGAGGGGTTTCAAACACCGAGCCCGCAGCTAGTGCCGCTGTCTCCAATTCTCCCATACAGGCCGAGGAATTTGCGTCAATTTAGATTCTTTATGATAGGCTAGAGATATTGTTAATTTATTTTCACTTTGATGGGCAGTAGCTACGCACACTTAAAACAGCGAACAGCGATTTATCACACTGCTATTGACAACCGAGACGCAGGAATCGAAAGCGTCGTGTTCTTCCCTAATGAGAATATTGCGTAAATTTTCAGAAAGTTTCATGTACGTCGTTTCCTTTTTGAACATGAAGACTCCCTTATTTTTACACCGTTCATATTTACAACATTTTTTGTGGAAAATAACTGTGGAGATTGAAAGTTGCTCCACCTGTGCCACACGACCGCCCACACAAAGTACAAATAGCTTGTTTTTGGCCTTCCACTCTTTCGAAAAGCTGCCACACATCCGATCTCCTTATTAACATATTTAAAAAAAAAATATTTATTTTTTGTCAACAGATGTAATGAAAAGGAAATGATCGATTGGTGTCACTGGCCGGGAGGCACCTTGCGGGGCAGGTCCGGCCGCCTTCGTGCAGGTCTCATTACATTCAGCGCCACACTGGGCGACCTGCGTGCCGGATGGGGATGAAATGTGGATGAAGACAACACAACACCCAGTCCCACAGCGGAGAAAATCTCCGACCCAGGCGGGAATCGAACCCGGGCCCGTAGGATGGCAATCCGTGACGCTGACCACTCAGCTATCGGGGCGGAAAACATATGTCATAATACTCTGAGATAAACCACTTTTGCAAAAAAATAATCTGTAGTGATACGAATATTTCATTCGACACCATTAAGTTGGAGAAGCAATGTTCGATATTTTTGGATGCATTTCTTTTAATCTGTCAATGACGTGAGCAAGGGCGATGGAAGAACAACAGCGCGATACATGCTCTATCACTCCAGTACGTTTCCAGACCGACGTAAAAAAGGGGGGGAGGAGGGAGGGAGGGAGGGAGGGAGGGAGGGAGGGAGGGAGGGAGGGAGAGAGAGAGAGAGAGAGAGAGAGAGTAGCACAAAGACGGTGGTTTTAATGCGCCATGTGTTCTACATGGTTCCTCCCCCCCCCCCCCCTTTAGTCGCTTGAGTAGACATAACGTGCCTAAAAACCGCGTGCAACTGTCGCATAAAGTCCTTTTCTGGAATGTTGTTCAACTCGCGCATCACATCCGCTTGCATGTCCGTTACGCCGTCAAAGCTTCGGACGGTCATCTGCATTTCTGCACTTGGTTGTTTTGTAGTAGGTTCGTATTCATAACACGAACTCTCGTCACGCGTGACGAATTTTTCCTGAAAAGAATTGTCTGCGTATCGCATTTGAATCAGCTCGCGGCAGGCGCCGACGCTTCGTCGTGCTTGCACGGGAGTCAAGGTGTGCTGGACGAACTCTGCACACATTTTTCTCTTCTTCAGATCATTCTCGAGAATGTCTTGAACATTTGATATAGAGGTATTTCTCCATTGCGATTTGTGACGCAACAACCTTGTCGCGTGTTGGGAGAATGTTGTACAATGTTAACGTCTTGGAACAGGAGGAGAGAACGATGTTATGAAGATGAAACTTGGCGAACAAGACAGAGCTATTGTCAGTCTCACAGGGAACCCTCGAACGCGAGGTCGCAAGACTATAATGATGTTTACGGTATTCGATGATGATTATTATGATGATTATTAGTGTTTTAGGGCGCACAACAGCGAGGTTATCAGCGCCCGTTCCCAAAAGTTCAATTCAGAGCCGAATTGTGAGAGAATTGGTATTGTTTAAATTGCAAGATTGGACACAGCACATCAAAACAGGGAGATAAAACTAAAAATAAAATAGCAGTACAAACAGGTAAAAATAATTAACGGTGGCTGAGTGACCACTTACAAATAATGGGTGACCAAACCACTGGACAGCACATTAAGACTTCAATCCCAATATTGTGGGAAGAAGGCCAGACATCACACAAAAACGTACAACTCTAGCGACACTTGCCTCATTATTAGTTAAAATAGAGGGCAGGTCTGGTGGTAAATTTAAATCTTCCCTCAAACCTACATATAAAACACACTCAGTTAAAATATGTCGTATCGACAGCTGTGTCCCACATGTCTGACACGTTGGTGGCTCCTCACGACGTAACAGAAAACCATGTGTCAAAGGACAATGTCCTATTCTAAGCCGTGTAAGGGCTACTTCCTCAGCGCGTCGTTGTCGGAAGGAGGTGAGCCACGTTCGGACAGAATCCTTCACCGCTCGCAACTTATTATCCCTCACGTCCAGCCACTGAGCCTCCCACCAACGCATGACCTTCCGAGTCACGAAAGACGTAATGGCCTGCAGGGGGACGGAACAGCGAGCAGGAGGTGGGATGGAGCAAGCCTCCTTGGCAGCCGCATCTGCAAGTTCATTTCCAGGAATCCCTATGTGCCCTGGAACCCAGCAGAAAATTACATCCTTACCCTGCTGTTGCAAGAGCAGGAGTGCGTCCTGCACCTCTTGCACCATCCGATCTGCTGGGTACATCTGTTCAAGAGCGTGTAGAGCATTTTGGGAATCGGAGCAAATGATGAATTTCGTGCCACGATGTCGGCGCATATGCTCTAATGCTTGCGGAATGGCAAACAGTTCTGCATAGTAAACTGAGAACTGCTCTGGGAGCCCTATCCGATGGACAGTATCGGGAAACACAGCAGAGCAGCCCATAAAATCCCCCTGTTTAGACCCATCCGTGTAAACAGTAATAAAATCTGAATGGCGTTCTAAAATCTCAGTAAGTTTAATTTTAAAAAGGTGGTCCGGGGTACAATACTTCCTGTAAGCTGCCAGATCAAGAAGTAATCTTGGCCTTTGTAGTCGCCAGGGAGATCCCCTACTCCATCCCTGGTGGAGTTCCTTAATGCCCTCCAGGTGTACTGACTCGAGACTCTCCTTTGCACGGATGCCAAACGGCTTTGGAACAAGTGAAATATCTCGGGCTTATTTTTGATGAGAAGCTCACATGGTTGCCACACTTAAAGGATCTAAAAGTCCGCTGTTTCAAGGCTTTAAACGTCCTTAAATGCGTCAGTCATAGATCCTGGGGCGCTGACAGGGCACGTCTGCTCCAACTTTATAAGGCCTTTGTGCGACCTCGACTGGAATACGGATGTCAAGCTTATGGCTCTGCAAGACCTTCCTACCTCAAAATGTTGGATGTGATTCACCATGAGGGTATTAGGCTTTCAACGGGGGCTTATCGCACGAGTCCCGTTGCTAGTCTGTGTGTCGAGGCGGGAGAGCCTCCGCTGTCCATTCGGCGTCTTCTCCTCGTGGTACGGCACGCGTACAGGGCCAAGTCCACTCCTCTTTCATTGGCGTCCAACACTTTTTCCCAGCCGGCACTGGCACGTCTCTTCCACCACCGACCGGCGGCAACGGTATTCGAGGCCCCACATACTGTCTGCCATAAAACCACAATGTTGGCTGCCAATGGCAACAGCTGGTGGGACTGGAGGTATTCAATGGTGAGCAGAGTGTGAGGCGAAAGAAGTAGCAGATGAAATATTAGCGTTTCCGCAAAATGAGTCAGTGGAATGTGTGGTGTCGTACACGCTCGACTCTGCGGTTCAAAATGGCTCTGAGCACTATGGGACTCAACATCTTAGGTCATAAGTCCCCTAGAACGTAGAACTACTTAAACCTAACTAACCTAAGGACATCACACACACCCATGCCCGAGGCAGGATTCGAACCTGCGACCGCAGCAGTCACGCGGTTCCGGACTGCAGCTCCAGAACCGCACGGCCACCGCGGCCGGCCAACTGTGCGGTCATTGTACATGACGGGTACAATGATGATGATACGTGCTTATTAATTGACAGTCATACCGAAATAGGTGTCGAACCACGTATGTAGTTCATCACCCCTGTCGGACAGGGAGCCACAAATTCCGTCTCCAGTGAACCGTTTGGATAGGACAATCAATCTCCAAGGAGCGGGTACTAAACATAATTTCGTACATGGAAGACCATCCGCAGCATAGTAAAACAACAATTACGAACTGATTTCAAATAAGTTCGCAGCAATACGACCGTATAGCGAATAAGAAAAACTTACAAAAACTCGTGTTTGTGCGTTTCAAACACAGGATGTGTATGATAGTGATGTAGTACGTTATGCTCATCCAATTGTTTGAGACATAGATTACAGTGATTTGAAAGGAACCAGTGGATGGTAGCATAACTTCAAAAAGTACTGCAGAACTGGAAGACGTAAGATAACGAAATTTCGAACAAACTGTCAACCTGACGATGCACAGCGAATTGCGGAATCGTTCCGAAAATTTGCAAATGAGAAACAAATTTATCTCATCCTCCAGTAAGGAATTTGTTTAGAACTTCGACCAGTCGCGATTTCAAGAGAAATGCATATGAAAGGAGCCCTGCAAATTAGAGGTACATGGAGTGTTGTATCAATATATACTGTAAAGCACAATTCAAAATACCTAACTCCTTCAAAGATGTCTGCAAGATGATCGTGGATGGGCACAACATATTATTTCTTACTAATGAATATTTTTGAACAGTGACGATACTCTTTCTTATAGATGATGTACCCCAGAACATTATTCTGTATGACCCTTCTGAAAGAAAATACACAAAGTATGTTAAATAAATTTAGAGAAAGCTTTTGACAACGTTGACTGGAATATTCTCTTTCAAATTCTAAAGGCGGGAGGGGTAAAATACAGGGAGCAAAAGGCTATTTACAATTTGTACAGAAATCAGATGGCAGTTGCAAGAGTCGAGGGGGCACGAAATGGAAGCAGTGGTTGAAAAAGGAATGAGACAGGGTTGTAGCCTATCCCCAATGTTATTCAATCTGTATATAGAGCAAACAGTAAAGGAAACAAAAGAAAAATTTGGAGTAGGAATTAAAGTCGAGGGAGAAGAAATAAAAATTTTGTGGTTTGTCGATGACACTGTAATTCTCTCAGAGGCAGTAAAGGACTTGGAAGAGCATTTGAACGGAATGGACAGTGTCTTGAAAGGAGGATATAAGATGAATATCAACAAAACCCAACCAGGATAATGGAATGTAATCGAATTAATTAAGGTGATGCTGAGGGAATTAGATTAGGAAATGAAATACTTAATGTTGTAGATGAGTTTTGCTATTTTGGTAGCAAAATAAGTGATGATGAAGTAGAGAGGATGTAAAATGTAGATCGGCAGTGGCAAGAAAAGCATTTCTGAAGAAGAGAAATTTGTTAACATCGGGTATAGATTTAAATGTCAGGAAGTGTTATACGAAAGTATTAGTGTGGGAGTGTACCCATGTATGGAAGTGAAACACGAACGATAAACAGTGTAGACAAGAACAGAATAGAAGTTTTTGAATGTAGTGCTACAGAAGAATGCTGAAGAATAGATGGGTAGATCACATAACTAAGGAGGAGGTACTGAACAGAAACCGAGCGAGGTGGAGCAGTGGTTAGCACACTGGACTCGCATTCGGGAGGACGACGGTTCAGTCCCGCGTCCGGCCATCCTGATTTAGGTTTTCCGTGATTTCCCTAAATCCCTCCAGGCAAATGCCGGGATGGTTCCTTTGAAAGGGCACGGCCGAGTTCCTTCCATAATCCAATGAGACGGATGACCTCGCTGTCTGGTCTCCTCCCCAAAAACGACCCAACAACCCAACTGAAGAGAATTTTGGAGAAGAGAAATTTGTGGCACCCCTTGAGTAGAAGAAGGGACCGGTTGGTAGGAGATATTCTGGGGCCTCAAGGGATCACCAATTTAGTACTGGAGGGAAGCGTGGTGGGTAAAAATCGTAAAGGAAGACCAAGAGATTAATACAGTAAGCAGATTCAGAAGGATGTGGGTTGGAGTAGTTACTGGAAGATGAAGAGGGTTGCACAGGACAGAGCAGCATGGAGAGCTGCATCAAACCAAACTCTGGAGTGAAGACCACAACAACAACATATTAAATTACTAATTTGTCCATTCCCAAGATTTGCAGTGATTCTAAGTGCATGTTGTGAGTGAACTACGTAGTTGTATGAGGTTCAGAATATATTTTTGTTCCCGTTTACATTCTGATCAATGTTGACCCCCCACAATTTTTGAAGTTTCCACCTTAGTTATCAATCCCTCACCATTTGTTACACTTATCACTGATGCAGCACCTGTGGATGTGTCCAACCGAATTTGTTGTGCCTTTTTGAAACTGAAGATGAGGCCATTTGCAGAAAACTAGTCAATCATTCTTTTGACCCGCCAGGATAGCCGAGAGCGCTAACGCGCTGCTTCCTGGACTCGGGTAGGCGCGCCAGCCCCAGATCGAATCCGCCCGCTGGATTAACGACGACGGCCGGTGTGGCGGCCAGCCTGGATGTGGTTTTTAGGCGGTTTTCCACATCCTACTACGTGAATACCGGGCTGATCCCTACGTCCCGCCTCAGTTACTCGACTCGCACACATTTGAAACACATTCACACTATTTCACGGGGAGGTGACAGGAAGGGCATCCAGCCACCCCTTAAAATTAACCATGCCACATCCTTCCTTAATCCTGCCGACCCTGCGCACAATGCGGGATAAAGGCAGTAGCGAAAGAAAAAAAGGAAGTCAATCATTTTTTAAGAACATTATTTACCATTTCGCCTGATGGTGTTTGTATGTTTTGACTGATTACAATACTAGTGCCATATGCTCATTGTATACAGGGTGTTACAAAAAGGTACGGCCAAACTTTCAGGAAACATTCCTCACACACAAATAAAGAAAAGATGTTATGTGGACATGTGTCCGGAAACGCTTAATTTCCATGTTAGAGCTCATTTTAGTTTCGTCAGTATGTACTGTACTTCCTCGATTCACCGCCAGTTGGCCCAATTGAAGGAAGGTAATGTTGACTTTGGTTGTGTTGAGATGCGACTCATTGTTCTACAGTACTAGCATCAAGCACATCAGTACGTAGCATCAATAGGTTAGTGTTCATCACGAACGTGGTTTTGCAGTCAGTGCAATGTTTACAAATGCGGAGTTGGCAGATGCCCATTTGGTGTATGGATTAGCACGGGGCAATAGCCGTGGCGCGGTACGTTTGTATCGAGACAGATTTCCAGAACGAAGGTGTCCCGACAGGAAGACATTCGAAGCAATTGATCGGCGTCTTAGGGAGCACGGAACATTCCAGCCTATGACTCGCGACTGGGGAAGACCTAGAACGACGATGATGATGATGATGATGTTTGGGTTGTGGGGCGCTCAACTGCGTGGTTATCAGCGCCCGTACAATTATCCAATCTTTGCTCAGTCCAATTTCGCCACTTTACTGGATGATGATGAAATGATGAGGACAACACAAACACCCAGTCATCTCGAGGCAGGTGAAAATCCCTGACCCCGCCGGGAATCTAGAACGACGAGGACACCTGCAATGGACGAGGCAATTCTTCGTGCAGTTGACGATAACCCTAATGTCAGCGTCAGGGAAGTTAATGCTGTACAAGGTAACGTTGACCACGTCACTGTATGGAGAGTGCTACGGGAGAACCAGTTGTTTCCGTACCATGTACAGCATGTGCAGGCACTATCACCAGCAGATTCGAATCCACGGGTACACTTCTGCGAATGGTTCATTGAACAATGTGTCAATCCTCATTTCAGTGCAAATGTTCTCTTTACGGAAGATGCTTCATTCCAACGTGATCAAATCGTAAATTTTCACAATCAACATGTGTGGGCTGACGAGAATCCGCACGGAATTGTGCAATCACGTCATCAACACAGATTTTCTGTGAACGTTTGGGCAGGCATTGTTGGCGATGTCTTGATTGGGCCCCATGTTCTTCCACCTACACTCAATGGAGCACGTTATCATGATTTCATACGGGATACTCTACCTGTGCTGTTAGAACATGTGCCTTTACAAGTACGACACAACACGATGGTGCTCCTGCACATTTCAGTCGAAGTGTTCGTACGCTTCTCAACAACAGATTGCGTGACCGATGGATTGGTAGACCCGGACCAATTCCATGGCCTCCACGCTCTCCTGACCTCATCCCTCTTGACTTTCGTCTATGGGGACATTTGAAAGCTCTTGTCTACGCAACCCCGGTACCAAATGTAGAGACTCTTGGTGCTCGTATTGTGGACGGCTGTGATACAATACGCCATTCTCCAGGGCTGCATCAGGGATTCCATGCGACGGAGGGTGGATGCATGTATCCTCGCTAACGGAGGACATTTTTAACATTTCCTGTAACAAAGTGTTTGAAGTCACGCTGGTACGTTCTGTTGCTGTGTGTTTCCATAGCATGATTAATGTGATTTGAAGAGAAGTAATAAAATGAGCTGTAACACGGAAAGTAAGCGTTTCCGGACACATGTCCACATAACATATTTTCTTTCTTTGTGTGTGAGGAATGTTTCACGAAAGTTTGGCCGTACCTTTTTGTAACACCCTGTATAAGATGGAGGGTCGTTTACATGTATCACGAACAATATTGGACCTAAGGCTGAGCCTTGTGGAACTCAATAAGTGATTTCTCCCCAATCAGAAGAGCGCCTCCTGCTTACAGGCTTCTGTATCTTTTTGTCTAGTTTTTAGGAACCGTGTCGTCTGTCGTGGCCGGTATACAGTGCACGCCGCTACAATCAACACACCAGTATTTCAGGTGTGAGGCACAGCTGTAGGACCTCCGCGCGGCCACTGCAGCCGCCCCGATGCCTCTCGTGTCGCCTACCAGCGTCCCACGCGAATGCGGCATCTGCGCACTGCGCTACGCGGGCACACGCCAGCTCGCCGGCGCTGGCCACTACTGTGCGGTCCGGTTTGGCTGCCGGGGCGGCGCGGGAGATGGCCGCCGTCTCGTGCTGACGTCACAGGCATGTGCGGCACGCCGGGGTCAAGGGCCGGCCGGCCGAGCGGTGGCGTACCGCCCTGCACAGCCACCCGTAACTCCCCCCCATGTGGAGGCGGGCCTCCTGCCAAACACCGCGCACTGCACCCACTGGTACACCACGGCGGCGCCGGAAAGCCCGAGGAAGACCGCGGTACCGGCGGGTGCAACGCTCGAGGAAGGACGCGCCTACACCAGGTCATCTTAGTCTTCAGACACGCTCATAAGACCGTTGCCGCCTTCTCGCAAACTCGCGGCCGTGAAATGTGAGGTGCAAAGGGGCAAGGGGAGCTTGTAATGGTACTTGAATTACGTAACCATTACGGCAGCTCACCTGAACCTCTCGATACCAGCAATATTCTACTGTATTTCTGTAAAGTAGTTATACAGGGTGTTACAATAAGGCACGGCCAAACATTCAGGAAACGTTCCTCACACACAAAGAAAGAAAGTATGTTATATGGACATGTGTCCGGAAACGCTTACTTTCCATGTTAGAGCTCATTTTATTACTTCTCTTCAAATGACATTAATCATGGAATGGAAACACACAGCAACAGTACGTACCAGCGTTTCAAACACTTCGTTGCAGGAAATGTTCAAAATGTCCTCCGTTAGCGAGGATACATGCATTCACCCTCCGTCGCATGGAATCCCTGACGCAGCCCTGGACAATGGCGTATTGTATCACGGCCGTCCACAATACGAGCACCAAGAGTCTCTACATTTGGTACCGGGGTTGCGTAGACAAGGGCTTTCAAATGTCCCCATAAATGAAAGTCAAGAGAGTTGAGGTCAGGAGAGCGTAGAGACCATGGAATTAGCCCGCCTCTACCAATCCATCGGTCACGGAATCTGTTGTTGAGAAGCGTACGAACACTTCGACTGAAATGTGCAGGAGCTCCATCGTGTTGTGTCGTACTTGTAAATGCACATGTTCTAGCAGCACAGGTAGAATATGCCGTATGAAATCATGATAACGTGCTCCATTGAGCGTAGGTGGGCGAAACTAAAATGAGCTCTAACATGGAAATTAAGCGTTTCCGGACACATGTCCACATAACATCTTTTCTTTATTTGTGTGTGAGGAATGTTTCCTGAAAGTTTGGCCGTACCTTTTTGTAACACCGTGTATTTCTGAGACAACATTCAGATTTGATTTCATTAATGTAGAAGTACTTTGATACATCGATGTGTCTATATTGCAATGATATTATTCGTATGTGTATTCTTTCTTTTGTCACTATGATCTTTGATGTACTTGTAACTCTTGATTTTTGGGCGCGTAAGCGATCAGTTAGTTAGAGAGTCGGACCTTGAGAGAGTTAAGTCTTGGACGTCATGTTGGAAAGACGCATATTGTAGCCAGTTTATAAAATGTGAACTTTAACAGTGAGGAAGATGTTTTCAATTATGTTTTGTATTGTGAAGTTATCTTGTGTGTGTTGTGATATTGCAGCAAAAGTAATAAAAAAGAAGTGTAACTTAAATTCGAAGTGCTGAATACTTTCTTACATCTCCACTGTCCTGCAAAAGTGTAATCTTCAAGAATGGTTTGTGAAACACATCTATAAAACTTTTGAATATCGCAGAATAAAACCTAGGCCTCTTTGCATCCGAGCTTGTAGTCATCACCACCTAGATTTTCGACGATTGAGCCATGATTTTACAACGAGACCAGCGTGGGAAACACGAAAAGATGACTGCCTAGTTTATTCATTATTACATGAAATGGCTTTATTAACTGTGCTCTAATGACACCTGCCAAATAATAACTTTGTTGTTGCCCGAAAATGCAGTATTTAGCAGCGTGAGCAACACCACAATCATTATTAAATTTTGACCTTTGTTGTGGTAGGGTGGTTAGAAGCTCTCACTGTAAAACTCATTGATAATCGAGTGTTGTGATGGCGATGGAAGGCGCCTTACGAATGTCATCGCAAGGGTCTACTTTCTGCTAAAAAGAAATAAGCCGAAGTAGATCGAACTGTGATAATATCGAACTATTTGTTGTATAGTGTGATTTACCTGCCGCTACGCGTGAGTATTATGCAACCCGGAACGCCTTCAAATACCACGAGTGAGGTTTTCATATTCTCTCCCTCACTTCATGCAAACTATTATTCCTACAGAATAAATGAACAGGACTCTTTGTAGGAAATATAATGTAAAATTTCCTATTCTTCACGTCTATGGTCACAATTTTTTGTCCTCAGACTACCGGTTTCGTACATAGTGGCAAGGATCTACTTTCTTGTAAAAAGACCCGAAATAAGCCGAAGCAGATCGAACTGTGATAATTTAGAGGTATTTGTTACATACAGTGATTTACCTGCTGCTAAACGTGAGTTTTATGCGCACCAGAACGCCTTCAAATACCACGAGCGAGGTTTCCATATTCTCTCCCTAACTTCGTGCAAACTACACTCCTGGAAATGGAAAAAAGAACACATTGACACCGGTGTGTCAGACCCACCATACTTGCTCCGGACACTGCGAGAGGGCTGTACAAGCAATGATCACACGCACGGCACAGCGGACACACCAGGAACCGCGGTGTTGGCCGTCGAATGGCGCTAGCTGCGCAGCATTTGTGCACCGCCGCCGTCAGTGTCAGCCAGTTTGCCGTGGCATACGGAGCTCCATCGCAGTCTTTAACACTGATAGCATGCCGCGACAGCATGGACGTGAACCGTATGTGCTGTTGACGGACTTTGAGCGAGGGCGTATAGTGGGCATGCGGGAGGCCGGGTGGACGTACCGCCGAATTGCTCAACACGTGGGGCGTGAGGTCTCCACAGTACATCGATGTTGTCGCCAGTGGTCGGCGGAAGGTGCACGTGCCCGTCGACCTGGGACCGGACCGCAGCGACGCACGGATGCACGCCAAGACCGTAGGATCCTACGCAGTGCCGTAGGGGACCGCACCGCCACTTCCCAGCAAATTAGGGACACTGTTGCTCCTGGGGTATCGGCGAGGACCATTCGCAACCGTCTCCATAAAGCTGGGCTACGGTCCCGCACACCGTTAGGCCGTCTTCCGCTCACGCCCCAACATCGTGCAGCCCGCCTCCAGTGGTGTCGCGACAGGCGTGAATGGAGGGACGAATGGAGACGTGTCGTCTTCAGCGATGAGAGTCGCTTCTGCCTTGGTGCCAATGATGGTCGTATGCGTGTTTGGCGCCGTGCAGGTGAGCGCCACAATCAGGACTGCATACGACCGAGGCACACAGGGCCAACACCCGGCATCATGGTGTGGGGAGCGATCTCCTACACTGGCCGTACACCACTGGTGATCGTCGAGGGGACACTGAATAGTGCACGGTACATCCAAACCGTCATCGAACCCATCGTTCTACCATTCCTAGACCGGCAAGAGAACTTGCTGTTCCAACAGGACAATGCACGTCCGCATGTATCCCGTGCCACCCAACGTGCTCTAGAAGGTGTAAGTCAACTACCCTGGCCAGCAAGATCTCCGGATCTGTCCCCCATTGAGCATGTTTGGGACTGGATGAAGCGTCGTCTCACGCGGTCTGCACGTCCAGCACGAACGCTGGTCCAACTGAGGCGCCAGGTGGAAATGGCATGGCAAGCCGTTCCACAGGACTACATCCAGCATCTCTACGATCGTCTCCATGGGAGAATAGCAGCCTGCATTGCTGCGAAAGGTGGATATATACTGTACTAGTGCCGACATTGTGCATGCTCTGTTGCCTGTGTCTATGTGCCTGTGGTTCTGTCAGTGTGATCATGTGATGTATCTGACCCCAGGAATGTGTCAATAAAGTTTCCCCTTCCTGGGACAATGAATTCACGGTGTTCTTATTTCAATTTCCAGGAGTGTATTAATCCTTCAGAATAAATGAACAGGACTTTTTTGTAGGAAATATCATGTAGTTAAATTTCCTTTAAATGATGTGTATGGTCATCAGATTACCGGTTTCGGTATACAATGACCATCTTCAGATCTGTTTTATAAAAACATACACCTGTGCAGCTGATCCTGGAGGATGTTAGAGTCCTCCCTCGGGCATGGGTGTGTGTGTTTGTCCTTAAGATAATTTAGGTTAAGTAGTGTGTAAGCTTAGGGACTGATGACCTTTTCCTAATACACTGGAGCCATAGTGGCATCGTGAAACGCTAAACACATTAGCATTAGACGATGCCAATACGGCTCCAATATACTAGAACATGTTTTTTATAAAACAGATCTGAAGATGGTCATTATAGACCGAAACCAGTAGTCTGACGACAAAAAATTTGTGACAAATGGTTGAAATTGCTCTGAGAACTATGGGACGTAACATCTGAGGTCATCAGTCCCCTAGAACTTAGAAATACTTAAACCTAACTAGCCTAAGGGCATCACACACATCCATGCCCGAGGCAGGATTCGAACCTGCGACTGTAGCGGTCGCGCGGTTCCAGATGAAGCGCCTAGAGCCGCTCTGTCACCACGGCCGGCAAAATTTGCCACCATAAACGTGAAGTAAAGGAAATTTATTCTTTATTCAGATCACTGTTCAGCTCGCAGTCATGTCGCGGCTTGTGAAAGTTAATGTAGTTAAATTTTGTATCGGGAAAGAGTCCATAGTTTCCGTATTATTAATGAAAAATGCACAAAAAAGACTTTCAAAGATGTTTTCCTTGAATGACTCGAAAACTGTGGCAGCAAAAACTTATCACAATACAAAATTTAAATACATTAAATTCTCTACAAAAAGGTCCTGCACGTTTTTTTCTGCTGGCCGCGGTGGCCGTGCGGCTCTAGGCGCTGCAGTCCGGAACCGCGATACTGCTACGGTCGCAGGTTCGAATCCTGCCTCGGGCATGTATGTGTGTGATGTCCTTAGGTTAGTTAGGTTTAAGTAGTTCTAAGTTCTAGGAGACTGATGACCTAAGATGTTAAGTCCCATACTGCTCAGAGCCATTTGAACCTTTATTTTTCTGTACAAATTATAGAGTGAACGAGACAGTATAGAAATCTCTTACGTGGTTTTGCTGGCATTGCGGGTTGCATAAAACACATAGATAGAGCAGCTGGATCACCATGTATGTATGTAAGGTGACGACGACAAAGACCCTTTCTTTCAGTGTGGATGCGCACCAAGCTGGATCTCTTACAGGAATCGGGAACTGTGGGTAAGCGGTTCATTGGTAGGTAATCCTAGGTCAGTGGTGTGTAACAAAGCGAGAGTTTTGGTGGAATGAGAAGCGTGCTCGAATGGCCGAAGTGGTTCGAGATACTGTCCAGTGGAAATTTTCACCTATTACCATTGATTCATTTCAATGCGCAAATGCAACTAATGTCATTAGACCATTGAACAATGAACTAGGTGTTTAACTTCAGTAGGAATGTCTCAAGAATGAGGTGCCCAAGGCAATGTTACCACATTTTCTTTAAGGTTTCCTGTTCAGTCTGACAACCAACCGAAATGAGACTGCGTAAGTTTATTTTCACACACGTCGCACTTTATTAACAGTGGTGTGCTACAATTGTAGATGGTTTTATGTCGTCCATCGTGTCACAGCGAGTGGAAAGGCTCAATTGCGGACGAAGTTTAGCGAATATCGTCAGATGTCGTGCTGAGAAGAATTAAAACGGAAGCTGGCATAAAAAATAAATTTTGATAACAGAATTAGGAAAAATTTTTCAAACTTTCATCTACAGACTGACATAATATTTCGTATTTACCGCAGGACTAGCGCCTCTGTAGTCGCATGATTAATGTCATTGCCTTCGGTGCGGGAGGCCAGAGGTTCGATTCTGAGTACCTCTTCAGATTTTTTTTTGAGGTGCACAAGGTGCACTCAGCCCTTTTGACAAACAGATGAGGAGCTGCTTGAACAAAGAAGCAGCGGCATCATCAGGATTGACCAACAGGCAATGACGGCCACAGGGACTGGCGACATGCTGATGACACGTACCACGATCACAGATCGGACTACGTACTGGGTCATAAGCAGCAGTTCGCTAGCCGGAACGGTCCAACGTTCTGTGCAGAAAGTGTCAGTTCGAGAGCATTATCTGAATAATCGTTAATGCTTTTTTTCTCGCCCTCCACTTTCCAAAAATTTTCTCCATTATTTTTAAGTCGCAAGAGAAAGATTGGAAGTAGTTTTTAAACTCTGACACTCGCTGAAATCAATACGTTCGGTGTCAAAGAGGAGGATGCGGAGGCTACCCATATGTCACATGTAACCGAATATCATTCTTTCCATTACACAATCATGAAGTACCAACAAAAATTGAGTGTAATTTTAGTGCACGAAAATTTAGCTTCCGCGCACATGCTCAACGAACGAAACGGTCGCTGTTTTCTGCTACTGCGATGTTTGTAAGGGAAAGAGGAAGAAAATTCAGAAATGGTTCAAATGGCTCTGAGAACTATGGGACTTAACATCTGAGGTCATCAGTCCCCTAAAACTTAGGACTACTTAAACCTAACTAGCGTAAGGACATCACACACATCCATGCCCGAGGCAGGATTCGGACCTGCGACCGTAGCGGTCGCGCGGTTCCAGAATGAAGCGCCTAGAAGAAAATTCAAACGTCACGTTACTGTGATGCGAAATAATGTGTTCATTAAACGTGTAGGCCTAGTTACGATGCGTACAGTTTGCATTACACGTGATACATTGCTACGCTTGGCCGACCTGCCTTCCGCTACTAGTAAGCTCGATTCGCCCCGCTCGTGAGTCCCCGTACTCGACTCAACGAGTTTCTCGCTACCCCGGCAGCCGAGCAGCCAGCAAGGTCGCGAACAACGAGCGTTATAGCCCTCTGGCCGCGCCTTTTATTCTCCAGAGTGACCGAAGCAAGACCAGCACCCGCCATGTAAAGCCGTTTTCACGAGAGCGGCACTCTTGTCTCAGCCGACTGTTCGTTGTTAACTAAGTCTGCTGCAGCGCCTCTGGCGTTTCATACCTGTACTCACACTCTGTCGTCACGAGTGGTCGTTTTCGATTACACGTCAGTGCCAAAATAGCCTGTGTTGTCAGTAGTACTGTTGATATTTTTAAAAATATCGAGAATGCGATATATCAATATTTAAAAGCTATCATTATTCGATCCCTATACATCGAGGTAAACAATCAATATAACGACACTTCTATTTATAGAGTCTTATTGCGTAAATCACATTGGGCTCTTATCGGCATATTGCCATCGTCAGATGTCCTTATGCGTAATACCGACGCTGCAATATGCTTTCTTAGTTGGAATTTGTATTTAGACGTTACTTGGACCTTCGTTGTAGGCGTACTACGTTCTGTTAAATCTGATTTTAGAATACAATATTCTTAGGTTTCAACCTGCGTCAAGTAGTTAACCGCCCACGAGCCTCCGGCAGAGATGTCCTCTGCCATTGTCAAATGGTCGATTGTCGTGTGGATGCCGCTGCCGCGCTTATACAGCCGCGCCGTCGCCAGTGACGTCACTGGTGCTCACTCCCGCACCATATATGGTAATCTTCAATACCCAATCACAGGACCCCAGGCCGTACTCAGCTGCAATCCACCGCATTCACTGAGGATGTTGTACGAGAATTTAATCTCTATCGCAGAAGCCGTTGGTCTGTTTAAGAATGGAAGTCTCTGCCGAAAGCAGAGAAGATCCAACGGAGAGCAGCGCGCTTCGTTACAGGATCATTTAGTAATCGCGAAAGCGTTACGGGATGCGAAAATATTTTGTTGAGCCCAACCTACATATATAGGAATGATCATCAAAATAAAATACGAGAAATCAGACCTCGAACAGAAAGGTTCAAGGTGTTCGTTTTTCCCGCGCGCTGTTCGGGAGTGGAATGGTAGAGAGATAGTATGATTGTGGTTCGATGAACCCTCTGCCAAGCACTTAAATGTGAATTGCAGAGTAATCATGTGGCTGTAGATGTAGATGTAGAGATGATAGATAAAGTCCAGTGGAAGACTCTGCAAGAGAGACGCTCAGTAGCTCGGTACGGGCTTTTGTTTTTCGAGAACATACCTTCACCGAGGAGTCAAGCAGTATATTGCTCCCTCCTACGTATATCTCGCGAAGAGACCATGAGGATAAAATCAGAGAGATTAGAGCCCACACAGAGGCATACCGACAATCCTTCTATCCACGAACTGTACGAGACTGGAATAGAAAGGAGAACCGATAGAGGGACTTAAGGTACCCTCCGCCACACACCGTCAGGTGGCTTGCGGAGTATGTAGATGTAGAAAGCTTGTGGGCAGTTAACCACTTGACGCGTCTTGAAACCCGAGAATATTTTTTTTAATATCAAACAATATTTAGAAATCAATAAATAACGTCGTTTTACCTTATCAAAATATAACATTTTTCTCTGATTTTTTTCTCTACTCAAACAATTTTCGTTTACACGTGTTTATATACTAACTTTTTGAAATGTACAGAGGCCCTTTCTTTGTTAACGTAAAGACCTTTTTGCTTTCAAATATTTCCTCTTTCTTGTAGAAACAAAGCAAAGAACAAAATAGATTTTAAGAACAGACAAAAATAAAAAATCGATTACTACAACGGCAGTGACTTAGGTGGGAATAGTTTCACTTCTGATGTTGGCACGCTACACCACGGTCCTTTGCATCTGCGCCTGCGCCACCTGCAGCACAGTCGAGACTTCAGAGCTCCACACTCGGCACAGACAAGTGATCGCTGACGTCTCTTCTCTGCTCGCAACTTGGCTGGCGGCTGATTCACGCGCAACCACGTGACGCGCACGCGCAACAAGTGGTCGATTTTGACCAGTGCGTCTTGCTTGTAAAGCGTGCCTCAGTCGCTCTGGCTCGCTGTTACACGAGAGAGAGAGAGAGAGGGGGGGGGGGGGAGGAGCAAGTGGTGCAGCGGCTGGTCGGCCGCCTGCGCCGCGGGCCAAGGGGTCGACGCCCGGCGCCGCCGGGAGGACGCGGACACCGGTCCACGAGCTCAGAGCTGGCAGCCGAAGGCGACCGCGACTACTCATGCGTTCGTTCGTCTCCTCCGCGGAGCTTCCGAGGCGCAGCGCCAACTCTCATTCGCGACGCGAGGCCTGCATCCGAAACGCTCTAGGCGGCCGAGACACACTGCGAGGTGTACTGCTGCCAGGAATAACTAGAAAAGTTTACAATCCGACCCTGGTCAATTTCGTTTACTCCATTATACACTCCTGGAAATTGAAATAAGAACACCGTGAATTCATTGTCCCAGGAAGGGGAAACTTTATTGACACATTCCTGGGGTCAGATACATCACATGATCACACTGACAGAACCACAGGCACATAGACACAGGCAACAGAGCATGCACAATGTCGGCACTAGTACAGTGTATATCCACCTTTCGCAGCAATGCAGGCTGCTATTCTCCCATGGAGACGATCGTAGAGATGCTGGATGTAGTCCTGTGGAACGGCTTGCCATGCCATTTCCACCTGGCGCCTCAGTTGGACCAGCGTTCGTGCTGGACGTGCAGACCGCGTGAGACGACGCTTCATCCAGTCCCAAACATGCTCAATGGGGGACAGATCCGGAGATCTTGCTGGCCAGGGAAGTTGACTTACACCTTCCAGAGCACGTTGGGTGGCACGGGATACATGCGGACGTGCATTGTCCTGTTGGAACAGCAAGTTCCCTTGCCGGTCTAGGAATGGTAGAACGATGGGTTCGATGACGGTTTGGATGTACCGTGCACTATTCAGTGTCCCCTCGACGATCACCAGTGGTGTACGGCCAGTGTAGGAAATCGCTCCCCACACCATGATGCCGGGTGTTGGCCCTGTGTGCCTCGGTCGTAAGCTGTCCTGATTGTGGCGCTCACCTGCACGGCGCCAAACACGCATACGACCATCATTGGCACCAAGGCAGAAGCGACTCTCATCGCTGAAGACGACACGTCTCCATTCGTCCCTCCATTCACGCCTGTCGCGACACCACTGGAGGCGGGCTGCACGATGTTGGGGCGTGAGCGGAAGACGGCCTAACGGTGTGCGGGACCGTAGCCCAGCTTCATGGAGACGGTTGCGAATGGTCCTCGCCGATACCCCAGGAGCAACAGTGTCCCTAATTTGCTGGGATGTGGCGGTGCGATCCCCTACGGCACTGCGTAGGATCCTACGGTCTTGGCGTGCATCCGTGCGTCGCTGCGGTCCGGTCCCAGGTCGACGGGCACGTGCACCTTCCGCCGACCACTGGCGACAACATCGACGTACTGTGGAGACCTCACGCCCCACGTGTTGAGCAATTCGGCGGTACGTCCACCCGGCCTCCCGCGTGCCCACTATACGCCCTCGCTCAAAGTCCGTCAACTGCACATACGGTTCACGTCCACGCTGTCGCGGCATGCTACCAGTGTTAAAGACTGCGATGGAGCTCCGTATGCCACGGCAAACTGGCTGACACTGACGGCGGCGGTGCACAAATGCTGCGCAGCTAGCGCCATTCGACGGCCAACACCGCGGTTCCTGGTGTGTCCGCTGTGCCGTGCGTGTGATCATTGCTTGTACAGCCCTCTTGCAGTGTCCGGAGCAAGTATGGTGGGTCTGACACACCGGTGTCAATGTGTTCTTTTTTCCATTTCCAGGAGTGTATTTGAAATGGCATTAATAAGAGCACCCATCTGCATATTCTCAATTCCACAACTCTCGTGGATATACACTATCTGACCATAAGTGTCCAGACATCACCGTGTAATACGAATGTGACCACCAGATATCACGGGAGGCCGACTCGCCAGTATAAACAGAGACGAAGGGTACTGTGTTGTCAGTAGAGAAGCAGTAACAGCACGTCAGGAGATCTCAAAAATGTTCAAACGTGTGTGAAATCTTACGGGACTTAACTGCAAAGGTCATCAGTCCCTAAGCTTACACACGACTTAACCTAAATTATCCTAAGGACAAACACACACACCCATGCCCGAGGGAGGACTCGAACCTCCGCCGGGACCAGTCGCACAGTCCATCACTGCAGCGCCTAAGACCGCTCGGCTAATCCCGCGCGGCAGGAGATCTCAGTCACTTCGAACGGCGACTAGTAGTTGGACGTCATTTGAGCAACAAACCCCATCACGGGAATTTCAACACTTTTAATGCTCAATTTATGGATGTCCATCCTATGGCATGGACGAGGGACTTCAGCTGATAATATACAGTGTGTAAATTTTAGGTTGACAAACCAGAATAACTCGAAAAATAAGCTTCACGCAAAACATGTGTAGAATCCAAAGTTGATTATTTTCGAGGGGGGACATCTGCTGCTGCTAAAATTAACCAGCCACCCCCCAGCCCCTTTCGGGTGGTTTGGGGCAACTTCAAAATTTCAAATGGGAACCCCCATTTTTTATTGCAGAATCAGATTCTACATAAAAAACTACGTACATTTTGTCTTAAATATTTGTTTTGATTCTTGGTAGTTGGCGCTGTAATTCAAGAAACTCCATGTTCTTATTTTTGCGTGGAAATTGGTTACGGATAAATAAAAAATACTTATTAACTTCGTAAATTTTGTTTCGATAAAACGAAACCAATCGTTCCTCTTCAGCACCACCAAATCTTAAACGGGAATACGTTCATCTTTAGTTAGCGAGTGGGTTAGTCTTTTCCTCAGCTAGTTCAAAAAAATGGCTCTGAGCACTATGGGACTTAGAACTAATTAAACGTAACTAATCTAAGGACATCACACACATCCATGCCCGAGGCAGGATTCGAACCTGCGACCGTAGCGGTCGCGCAGTTCCAGACTGAAGCGCCTAGAACCGCTCGGCCACATCGGCCGGCTTTCCTCAGCTAGTCTTTTACTTTGTTTACTCTCTTAGTTAATGAGTTCACTCGTCAGTAAGTAGGATGTTTGGTTAGTCAGTTAGCTAGTCAGATGATTTGTTTGATAATTAAAAGTTGTGTGGCCTCAAGACCACGAAACAAACAAAGCTTATCCGAATCTGCGGAAAAAATTAATATTTGGGTCAACATTTGTAAAACTCTAATTCCTCGCTCCCAGACGTCACCCTATGGGGAAAAAGGGTGAGTTTTACTTTTAGCGATTCAAAATTTACGAAGTAAATAAGCATTTTTATTTATCCGTAACCATATTCCACGCAGAAATGAGAACATGGATTTTCTTGAATTACAGCGCCAACTACCAAGAATCAAAACAAATGTTTGAAACTAAATGTACGTAGTTTTTTTTATGTAGAATCTGATTTAGCGAAGAAAGTTGGGGGTTCCCATTTGAAATTTTAAAGTTACCTCCCGCCCCACCCCCAGGGGGCTGGGGTGGCGGACTAATTTTAGTACCAACAGATGACCCCCCTCGGAAATAATCAAATTTGTATGCTGCGCATTTTTTCGTGTGAAGCTTATTTTTCGAGTTATTCTGGTTTGTCAACTTAAAATTTACACCCTGTATATGAGAAAAAGTACCACCACAGCTGTATCTTGAGATGTAGTTTCGGCGGCACATTACTGCCATCCTCACGCCCCACCACTGCGAAAAGATTATTACATTTCTTTGGCGCATTTACTGTGGAGTCCTTGTCACTAGCACACGTGAGATAGCTTTCATCGGCAGTCTCTACTCGACCAAAGAGAGAATATTATCCGAAATAACGGCAGTATTTAAATAGTTTATGTAATTTTAGGGGGTCTAATAATCTAGTATTCACAGACTTAGCTTAATGACGCGCTTTTAACCAGTTTTGATAAACTTCGGCTTTTCTTCGAACAGTACGCCCGTTATGAAGCGCTCCTTTAAGTAGGGCGTGTTCTTTTTCGTTCGTAACGAGTGTCTTTGTCCATTTGAGTGTTTTTACGCAAACTGCAGTCTGCTCTAAACGTGTAAATACGTAACTTATTGCTCTTCTCATAACACGATTCTGTATTATACGTGTTAAACTCAACTAGTACGCAAATATTTGCTCAACAGTAGAAATCCTTTAAACCTCCTTGTAAAGCTTACAACACCATTTCGTTTCAGAACATTTTGTGAGGGCCATTCACAAACTCCCTGACGCCGCCATCTTACCTCACCATACGTCAAGCTTCAGTAAAAGCTACGTCTTTGTCAGTCTAGCCGGCCGGGGTGGCCGAGCGGTTCTAGGTGCTACTGTCTGGAACCGCGCGACCGCTACGGTTGCAGGTTCGAATCCTGCCTCGGACATGGATGTGTTTGATGTCCTTAGGTTAGTTAGGTTTAAGTAGTTCTAAGTTCTAGGGGACTGTTGAGGAAGAGGAGCTGCGATTCCTCCGTAGATATTCTGACTCCTCACTGAGTGTCCCACGTAGAGTTCAAGCCGTCACAAAGGCTAAGTGTGGACACACCCCACATTAATGTTCACCAATAGCTACCCATATGCTTTTGATCACGTAGCGTACTTATATTTTATTTTTCAGCTTTACAAACAACGAAAAAAGATTTTGACATTTCTTTATTTGGCTTTCAAAATAAAAAAAACAACCTAATGAGATTCACTCTACCATCTCGCTGCATCAGAGTTAGGCAAAACAATGTAGCATCATTCTTGAAAAATAGGCACATCTGCGGGTGTGTAAGCCACGCCCGCCAATATCGTGCCAGGATTCCCCCCCCCCCCCCCCCCCCAATGGTTACCATTACAACTTTATTCATTCACATGAAGTCAGAAATAATTATGTGTCCTATGAATCGAATCAAGTTTCAAGTAATTTTAAGCAATGTTAATTATATATATAGTTTAGTGCATCCAAGTGACATACAGATAATTTAATGTACCCGAATGACATTCGGAGACACTTTTCCGTTCGCAAGAAAATCGTGTTTATAGTATATTAACTCAGACAGGCTGAAAGGAAGGGCTAAAGCATACAGAAACGAAAATCGCAGAAAAATGCCAAAATAAAAATCCTAAACAGTATTACCAAGTATATCAAATGATTTCGTTCGATCAGAGGATTACTACATCGAAATTCGATTTTGCTTAGGCTAAGAATTACAAGAGTTATCGAGGTTTTAGTTAATTAACTATAAGTAAAACATCGACTTTTAAGTAAATGTACTGTCCAGAATGGAGGTATTTTGCCTTCGTGCTTCGGTGAAATACAATAACCGTTTCGAAAGGCTTCTACACAAAGGTATCAAAGTTAATATGAGCAGCGTTCACCCATCAAGCTTTGCACCGATACCTCATGGAAGCTGTACCTCACAATCCTACTACGTCACTGCATATAAGAGGTGGTTCTGACTTCCAACACATGTACTGAAGCTGGTGTTAATTTCTACAAGAATACGAAAACTTGAACCATACGTAGAAAGCTAATAAACAAATATTAGTAAAAAGATTTATATCGAAAGGGGCGGATAATTCAAGCAATTTTATGTAGTAGCACAAAGTGTGTGTTATGCTACATCGAAAGTAACATTTATCATGCAGAATCTCTGAATATGGTTTAAAAGGAGTTTTTTGAAGAACAAATCGATCTGGAATAGATCCTGTGATGGCAGTCCATCACGGTTTTATGAAGGGACTGGCGAATACAGTAGAATTATATCACTACAGATACACACTTTTTCTAAAGTTTTGCATACTCTACTGCTAGTGGAAGAGAGTCAGGGACTTTTGGGCCAAGGACCGAGCAAACTGGTATTGGTGTAGAAGGAATCCCAATTGAGGAGGTAGGTAAAGGGATTGACAGTTGCCGCCTCTGCCTTACAACAAAGGAAACACATCCCCTAAACTTTATCAGAACAGGTGGCTGGGAACTGCTTTTACTTTAATTCTAGAACAATATAACTCAGACGGAAGTATGTGAAATTTGGTTACGGATATGCCCAGTGAAGCTGATGACCTGAATTCCAGTGTACGCACAGCTACGCTATCACAACCAGTGTAAGTCAAGGTCGCCAGCCTTGCTTTCTATTTCCACTGCAGTAGTTATTCGCCAGTTGCAAGCCTCCAGGTGATTCCTGGCAACTTTCGTTGCTCGCGTAGAGCAAACAGGAACGGGATTGAAAGCAAACAGGTCAAAATAAACACAAAAACGTCACACTTAAAAGTGACTGCGTAGCCTTTTCCGGCGTAATAATTCTTAGTAATCTCTCGTATCCTAAAATCAGCATGGATCGGTATTTCAGAGATCCACCTGTCTGCCATCTTCGTACGAAACGCTGCTGCCGCTGCAGAGTCCCGCTGAAAAGTGGTGCCGGCCGGTGTGGCCGAGCGGTTCTAGGCGCTTCAGTCCTGAACCGCACTGCTGCTACGGTCGCAGGTTCGAATCCTGCCTCGGGCATGGATGAGTGTGATGTCCTTAGGTTAGTTAGGTTTAAGTAGTTCTAAGTTCTAGGGGACTGATGACCTCAGATGTTAAGTCCCATAGTGCTCAGAGCCATTTTATTGAAAAGTGGTGCCAAGGTTGGAAGCCAGAGTCCTACACAGGCTCCTGTACCGTACACGACGCAGACGCTGCCCACCACAAACGCAGGGCATAACAGAACACTGCTGCCAAAGATGTATCGCACTCAAACTCGATCACCAAGCACTCGGGCCATCTGCACCAAAGAATGTTGAGCTTTCATGTGAATATAGTACAACGTTCCACGTCATCCTAAGAGCAAAATATGTCTTTCTATTTATCAAGTTTTTCGTACATCCATATTTAAATAGGATGATGGTGGGACATCAGTTGGTATAATTTTTTTATTGAAAATGAAACTCCTCCAGCTGCATTTACAATTTCATGTTTATTTGCCTACTAGTTTCGACGTTGCGTCAACGTCAACTTCAGGCCCTATATAACACACCATACATAAAACAAACCATGTGAGACATCAGTAGTCTCTGTGCTATTGTACAAATTAAATATATTATAAACATATTATGTAAACGATGACTTCATTAAAAGTAGTTACATTTCGTTCATTTTCATTAAGATGCAATTTACCTAGACGTTAGCAATTTACATGATATAAACAAGTACAAATGTGGTTATACATACACGGTTATTTCCATTACAGATCAATACCTGACATTTGAATAAAGTGGGGGTATATATAAGTCTATGTCACAAACAGTTACTCTTAGGGATACTAATACAGGCAGGAAACAGTACTAAAATTGTGTTACAAGCGAATAATGATACCCTAACACTTCTTTGTGTGCACAATTTAACTAACAAGAAGGAAAAAATGCATTGCCAATCAGACATATGTAAGGCATGATTCTATTGTTTATAAATAGTGAAAGGTGGGTGGGAAAACCAGTGCTATTTACATAAAACACATGTAAACTGTATACTAGAACGCTAGGGTTGCGTTGTGCGAGTAGACTTCTGTAAAAAATGGCTGAGATCGAGCAAACCAGCAGGTAATCTAATCTGGGGGAGGAGGTGACGTTAGACTAGTAAATAGTGACCGAGGGAGCAAAAGACGGAATGGTCTAATAAAGTGGACGTATGTACGGGTACATTTGTCGTAGCTGTAATCATAGCGACATATACAGAGATGAAGACATATTGAAAGAAGTATTGTAACATGGGACTTCATGCGTATAATGTAGCAATGTGTTCTCAACATCGGCACCTCCTGTAGAGATATGGGTAAGTACTTCTCACCTATAACGACAGACCAGTTACCTATGCATGTAAACTAATCCATACATGTCTCGCTCACCAAATGCAAATGTATATTACTATACTTATTAAGTCAAACATTGGTCATTACCATCGTATCAAAATTTAAAAAGGGGAATAAAACAATGAAGTGTGCAGTAATGCCAGAGGGGGCCGATATTAGGTGGAATATACATATATGGCCAACTCATTCAAGATCTGCAATCCAGACCAGGTCTTCATTTTATGATTGACAAAACATAGGATAACTTACACAGACTTTATATAACATGTTTATAATATATTTAATTTGTACAATAGCACATAGACTACTGATGTCTCACATTGTTAGTTTTATGTATGGTGTGTTATATAGGGCCTGAAGATGACGTTGAAGCAACGACGAAACTAGTAGCCAAATAAATATGAAATCTTATATACAGCTGGAGGAGTTACATTTTCTATTAAAAACAAAATTGTCAAGTTGTCTGCCAAGCTAATTTCACTTGCTCCCTTAACAGAGACAAGGGTCTTCGTATCAGCACACGTGAAACCATGTACTATCTCGCATAAATACACAACATTATTTGGTGCAGCCGGTCCGAGTGTTTGACGATAGTCTCCGACCGCGACACGTCTCTGGCGCCGGTGTTCTACAAAGAGCTGCGCCACAAGCCCAACCTTGGGGGAAGAATCTATGGTGGGCGGCGCATGCGCCGTGTACGGTACGGGGGCCTACGCAAGACGGCAGCTTCCCGCCTTCTCAGAAGGACTCGGCAGTAGCAGCAGCGTTTCTCCTGAAGACGGCGGGCAGGTGGATTGCCGGAATATCGAGTCACGTTGTTTTTAGGATCCGGCACCAACCCAAGTACACTACCGTCACACTTCAAGCTTCGACGGGGCCAAATGTAAATTATTAGCTTCAGTTACACCTCGCCAATAGCGTATCATCCAGCCACCAACTGTAGCTAGCTAATGGCTCCACTGCTTGGTATGTCTTACCAACCACGTATACGCCCGCCGAGCTTCAATGCTCGCCCTTAAAACTGGAAAGGGCTAACCGCAATCCCACGCCCACGCACGGAAACACGGTTGTCAACTCTTCTGAGCTACCCGTATGGAAAAAATAGCTTTGCCGATCGCATAGGTTTACTCTCTCCTGATTTGGTCAAGTGGCACTCTTGAAATATAAAACCCGTACATTATCATGTGTTTTTGTGGTCTTCAGTACAGAGACTGGTTTGATGCAGCTATCCTGTGCAAGCTTCTTCATCTACCAGTACCTCCTGCAACCTACATCCCTCTCAATCTGCCCAGTGTATTCATCCCTTGGTCTCCCTCTACGATTTGTACCCTTCATGCTGCCCTCCAATAGCAAATTTGTGATCCCTTGATGCTTCAGAACAGGTCCTACCAACCGATCCCTTCTTCAAGTTGTGCCACAAATTTCTCTTCTCCCCAATTCTATTCAATATCTCCCCATTAATTATGTGATCTACCCATCTAATCTTCAGCATTCTTCTGTAGCACCACATTTCGAAAGCTTCTATTCTCTTATTGTCCAAACTATTTATCGTCCATGTTTCACTCCCATACATGGCTACACCCCATACAATTACTTTCAGAAACGACTTCCTTACATCCAAATCTATACTAGATGTTAACAAATTTCTCTTCTTCAGAAACCCTTTCCTTGCCATTGCCAGTCTACGTTTTATATCCTCCCTACTTTTACCATCATTAGCTATTTTGCTCCCCGAATAGCAAAACTTATTTACTACTTTAAGTGCCTCATTTCCTTATCTAATTCCCTCAGCACCACCCGAGTTACTTCGACTACTGCGATAACGTTGGAAGATGAAGAAGTGAACTAAAATTTGTGCTGCGGCCGGGACTCGAATCCAGGTCTTCCCCATTACGCCCAATGCTGGGGTGCTATTCCAATGTCTGAGAGCCCTGGTAATAGTGACACTGTAAGGGGAGATGTGAATTGGAGTTCGTGTTGGGGAGGGTATTTGATTTGCGTAGTTCGTGCAGCTATGTTGACCATAATGCTGTGGTGGTGTAAACTGAGTGAAAGGATCAACAACGGATGTCACGTGACGTCCGCTACGACCAAACACAACAAACAAACAAAAAAGTAAGCGAGAAGACCCGGGTTCGAGTCCCGGCCGCAGCACAAATTTTAATTCACTTCTTCAGCTTCCAACGTTATCGTAGATCATTTCTGCGATAGCTATAGGCCTACTGGTAGGCGTATTATTGTTTTCGTCATTGATGATATTTTCCACAGCGTCGAGCACGTCTGCTGTATAATCTTTGTTGCTTGTTGATTCGAATTTAGGACGTTGTCCACCTCCTTCAACATAACTGCCACCCTACATGATGTCAAGTCACAGTTAGAATTATATTATTATTTAAATTCAATGTAACATGCGCGCTAAAACTATGCTTAAAAGGCACTTAAACGTTATCTCGGTAATAGGAAAGTAAACGTGTTGTATAAATTACTGCTGCAGATGAGCAGCACTCAGCGCCTGTACTCTGTCAAAGGCGAGAGTGATCTACAGTTGCACCTCGCGACACGACTGCATTATATCAGTAAACTGCGGAAAATAATTTGATAAAGTATCGGAACTAAACGAAATTTCTGTTTAAATTGCAACACCGTGTAACAGTCTGCTCAGTACACAAGACCTCCACCGAACAACTTGGAATCAAGTAATTTTCGATCTATGCGCAATACGCGAAATATGTAAAAAATCACACTACAGTGCGAAACTAACAAAAGTACTGAGACTCCAGCAAAAACCGATGTGGGAGAGACGAGTACACGGCACTTGATATACTCGTATTTTCCTGCCAAGGCCAAATGAACTCGGTTCTTGGGAAGTAGAAACTTGAAATAATACGAATGTCACGACTCGGAACCGCAATCTCTCAAGTGGAAACGAAGTCGAGTGAGGTTAGACAGGAGGATGGCAGAGGAAACCATATTTACTTAGGGTGACTGGCAAATGAGCGGCCTTTACCACCATGACCACTTGTGGCGTTTCGTTAGGACGAGAATATTTCACCTTGCCTGTTCCGAGCTTTTGCTACTGTTCCTCATTAATCTCCTTGCGAGTGTAGGGCACGCCAGTGCCTGAAAAGACCGTTTAACAATGGCCGAGTGTAGGTTCGGCATGCAGCCATTTCAGTGGTTGCAGCACGCCGCTCGTTTCCATCAGCGCCTACACGCCGCGCACTTGACTTTTCATGAGGCGCGGCTGTAGGCTCTAATGTACCTGTTGCAGAGACAACATTCCTGTCGCCCAGCATCACTGCCGCAGCGAACCTACGCCAACTGGATGCGTATTACACCAATCGCAAGTGCGCGAAGCGTTCGGCAGTCTAAGTGCTTGTAGCGTAATTTATTGAAATGGTATGGTTATCCCTATCGAATTTTGTTCGTTTCAAATATAAATGTGGTTGCGATATAAAAAACGCAAAACGGCACGAGACCTTTTGCACTTGCTTCGCTGATTGGCTAAACTCGCAAATTGTTTCTTTGCTAATGCGTTTTACAGAATGTCTGGCAGACTTATATACGACACTAGTTCAATTTCGGGTTTCCTTTCTGTGCGATCGTTGAAGTCGCCAGGATTCATGAAACGAGTATTGCGCAACCCGTAATGCAAAACCACTTTATAGCAATAAGAAGGTCACAACGAAGCTTTCCGATGAGCTGGCGGCACGTATTTGATTATCAATGCAAAGTGCATAATTGAGAAAGACGCTGCCCACACGGGCTATGTGCGTGCGAGGCCAATCAAATCGGCGGTTAGAGTTCGCTGCAATGAGCAGAGCCGTTTAACGGCGAGCTAGGACCTCGTAACAGCATAAGATACTTCACGCACGAGTAAATACTGAAAAATTCAAAATATTGAAAAAACTGTTGCACAGGCAGCTTGCGCTGGACAACAGGTATGTTTCTACAAGCAACTGCAACAATATTTTCATTGCAAGGAAACTCCTATAACATTTGTTGGTGTGAGAGCTACGTCTGGGTCCCAATTAACCACATTAAGTGTTACATTCATTTCCGAAGTGCGACTCCTTGACAGAATATCTTGTGGGGCCAAGAACTTGCAATGGAGTGTTATTGCATTTTATTTAGCCTTTCAGAGAGATACCGGGGCCATTTTATACATTTTTAAGTTACTGTAATCTCAAAAAATGGTTCAAATGGCTCTGAACACTATGGGACTTAATATCTGAGGTCATCAGTCACCTAGAACTTAAACCTACTTAAACCTAACTAACCTAAGGACATCACACACATCCATGCCCGAGGCAGGATCCGAACCTGCGACGGTAGTGGTCGCGCGGTTCCAGACTGAAGCGTCTAGAACCGCTCAGTCACTCTGGCCGGCCTACTGTAATCTCAACGCTGTTTTGATGGATAATTTACTTCCTCACACCGCGGTTTGACAGGCAAGTTACTTCCCCACAACAATGTTTTGATAAGCAAATTACTTCGCCCGCAACGCTCTTTTGACTGACTAGCTACTTTGCCCACAACGATCTTTTGATCCATGATATGGTGCACAGTGTCAGTTACACACACACACACACACACACACACACACACACACACACACACACACACACACAGCCTGTGAAAAATAGGTCAAGAAAGCGATAATTGGCAATGGCTAATGCACACCAAACGGTCATGTAAGAAACCGTTTGGTCTACAGTATGTATGACATCATCGAGATTAAGGCGTGAAATGTCCCGAAAAAGACGTCTACTCGTCTCTCTAACGCATCTTTCCATTAGATATATAATACTGCGTCGCTTCAGCTAAATGGCGCACCGCCTCACTCACAAGGCAATCTACGTTGTAATACTGTACGAACAAAATGTATACATTTATCTATGAGACAGATTATATTATAAAACTTCCTAGATGAAACTCATGGTGGTGTCATGAACACAGAACATCGGTGCTTCTATGACGTAACTGTGAAGTTCAGGTGTATATGACGACTAAAGATTGGATCACAGTACCACTTCGCTATTGCAGGAAGCAAGATACTTTGTAGCGAGGTAAAACATCAAGCACATGAACCAGCGAAAAGCTGTAAGCTGAGAGCCAGAGCGTTAAAAATTATCCGCATGAAAGATGCGCTGCCGCGAGTTCCATACAACCAGAAACATTCTAAACAAAATATGGCGGAAACATTTACCAGAAAAAACTTGTTTCTGCTCAATACTTTGTAGGTTAAGCCACGATCCATTGATTGCTGCTCAAATATTTATCTATTATACATCATATATATTAAATATACGGGGTGTTCTAAAAGTCTCTCCGCAGTGCCGTATGATTGTTAGCCGCGCGTGCCGTATGCCGCAGTGAATATACCGAAATGAAACTCAGTGAAATACAAGTTATTCAATATTCATTTTTACTTACAATTTTCACATTAAATGTTAAAAGTGTCACGCCAGTTGTTGAACACATAATTCAATTCGTCTAATCATGTTTCCAAACACAAGCTCTAACATTTCTTCTGTAACAGAACTAGTGAAAGTCGATATTGCAGTTTTCAATTCATCGACGGATTTTGGACGGTTTTTATAGACAGTTGATTTCGCTGCACCCCAGAAGAAAAAGTCAGGTGGTGTTAGGTCAGGCAATAGTGGAGGCCAAAGTCCCTGTGAAATTATGCAATCACCAAAAACATCAGCAAGCAGTGACGTTGAAACGCGAACTGTATGCGCGGTTGCACCTCTTGTTGAAAATAACCGTTTAGTATTTCACTAAGTTCTCCTATGAATAGGTACAGAATATCACTGCAGTATCGTTGTGCGTTTATCGTTTCGTTGAAAAATATTGGACTCACAATCCGACGTTTAGAAATTGCAATCCAAACTCCTATTTTCACATAATGAAGTGGTTTCTCATGAATACACAATGGATTTGCAGTACTCCACATTCGAGAATTTTGCGAGTTCATGTACCCGGTTAAATGAAACCACGCCTCATCAGTGAACAAAGTTTCACTAAGAATATCCCTTCCATTTTGTTGAACGAAATTTTTGAACCATTGACAATAATGCAGTCTCCTGCCATGATCAGTATTTTTCAGTTCTTGCACCACTGTCACTTTGTATGGGAAAAGCTCTAATTTTTTCCTTACATCTGTGTGGGCCGTTCCGACACTAACATCGATTTCCTGGGCGAGTTTTCTTACTGACTTTTTCGGACTCATGGATATTTTATCGGAAATATCGAGTAGTTTATCCTCAGACAAAACACTAGGACGACCACTTCTCGGTGCATCTGTCATTGAACCCGCACTTCGAAATTCGTTAGTCAAATTTTGCACAGTATCGCGATGTGGGAGTGTTGTCTCCGGGAAAACTGAATTAAATGTTTGACGAACTGAAACTATGTATTTACCGCCAGCTTTGAACTAAAAACACACGTTCTTCACTGGTTAGCATTTTAACAGTGACAAAAACGAAACAAACGAACAAAGGAACTAAACTTAAACGTTCACGTCAACACGTAACGACACACACCAACGATACGCTGGCTGAGATAAACGAAACAGTGGAGTATTGGGAGAATCCACTTGAAGGGAAGTAACCCAGACAGGCGAACAATCATACAGCACCCCGTATATTATATAATGACTTTTCAGCGAAATGAATATTCCGAAGAAGATAAATTTTGGTCAAATTAACAGTGAACTTTCTCAGCGAGTAACACCTTCCAGCATTTGTTGACATTACACGCTGATCGCCATGTTTTGCAATGCATGTTTAAGATTCGAGCGCGTGATGTATCTGACGGTGCCAGGCTACATGTAACCTTTAGAACGAGGGAGAGGGGAGAGGGGCAAAGAGGAGAAAGTGTCTGCTCTGCATTGCTTGACGCGAGGTGTTATCCGGCACGATCAGACAATGGCCGCCGCCTGTCACCAGCCCTGCAGTCCTGACGCGCCACCACCACTCAGCACGGACCTACGGCTCCGGTTGTGGTTCCTCAACATTCCCTGACCTGCCCGACTGCTCCTACAGCTGCAATAGCTGTAGACTTGTCCTTGAACCAGCAACGCGATAGCCGCTTTTCCTCTGGTTGTCGGTATTGCAGGTCATCAGATCTCGGCAGGTAATGCGATGGAGCTGACCTTTTTGATCTACAGTATATGCAAACCATCTACGCTTTACTTTCACCATTTGCCATTGGCATTGTATCTGAACTGAAAGAACATAGCATTTACCATATCAAATAAGTAAACAGACTAGTCATTCGTTTTATAAATTTAAACACCTTTTTTTGTGTCTAAAACAGATTAGTTTTCGAACACATTCTCATTATTTTTTGTAATGCCTAGAGGAATGCAGCAAGAATTCAGGTTCGAATAACGTCCGCGATTGCAATACGTGTCCCATTTATCTTGGTCATTCCACGTAACACTTCCCGTCCTGAAGCAAAATAAAAAAAAAAAAAAATATATCGAGCAAATACCAGGGGGACATTGCCCGCATCTCGTGGTCGTGCGGTAGCGTTCTCGCTTCCCACGCCCGGGTTCCCGGGTTCGATTCCCGGCGGGGTCAGGGATTTTCTCTGCCTCGTGATGGCTGGGTGTTGTGTGCTGTCCTTAGGTTAGTTAGGTTTAAGTAGTTCTAAGTTCTAGGGGACTGATGACCATACATGTTAATTCCCATAGTGCTCATAGCCATTTGAACCATTTTTGAACCAGGGTGACATTAAACAGCATGTCTGGCTTTCTTGTAACGTCGATCGTTACGAAGATATGAAGAGCAGGACATCATTCGGTAATCCACTTCCTCTGCTCAAGACCTTTTCAGAAACGTGTGACACTGTACCATTCAAGAAAACACGATTTTTTAAAATTTCACTGGCTTCCGCTACGTGATCATACAGCCATCCCAACAGTGGAAAGACGATACGACAGTGAGTTTCGACAAATTCAGAATATTTATTAGAGTCAAGCTGTACCCTGGTGCGAAGTTACATAGGCTCTGACTTGTCATGTGATGCCATGCAGGTGATTTTTCACGTCAGTTATGACAACACGAAGATAAGGAAAACACAATACGCAATCCCCGAGAGGAGGAAATCTCCAACCTGCCCGGGAATCGAACCCGGCCCCTTCACTTAGCGCTACTGAGGCAGACGATAAACATGGCGTCATTGGAAACGTTAAAACAAAATTGACTTTGACTCCCCTGTACTAACCGACACTGCGGGTACTCGAGTACACTAACTCGTATACTTGCTGTAGCTGTCAGTAAACAAACGTGAGAAATGCACGCCCCCTCACATAAAGTCAACCATCTTCAGTTGGAGGATTGTGTGAATACGATGTACACCATCGAGGAGAAGGTATAACTGCTACTCATGTATGGAGAATGTAAGTTAGCAAAACAGTAATTGCAATAATGTTTTCTTATTTGTAGTACGGGTACATGCAGCACACTACTTTAGTACACTGTCCAAAGATGATTAGCATTTCTACATTCTCTTTGTTGGTGTACGTTGTACTCACACAAACCTTCACAAAATTTCACCTGGTAGTGCCCGCACCACAGGTTCAGCCTGGATTTATAGATTCTAAATATGGCCTTGCTCACGGTGGCGTCACTTGAAAGCCCATCTAATGTATGACGCGATTTAGTCAACCGATATGAATGTAATGCGAAACAAGAAAATAATGCTTGTAATATTTTGAGTTGTTTCGTTTACTCTGATAATTTTTGTGACAAATATTGAAAATATTTTCAAAATAAAAAATACGACATTCAATACGTTCCATGAAAGCATGGAACTTCAAGTGTAATATACGAGGGTTGGAACTTTAATAGTGGCAGTTATTTATTTGCACCTCGTACAAAATACATACGTGTTTCAAAGTTTTACTCACCTCCAAAGTAGTCACCAACATTGTGTATAACCCGTTGCCAGCGATGTGGAAGTCGTAGGATATTCTTAGCGGTTCCAGTTGTGTTGACAGTTCGAACAACGCGATCTATTGCCAGACAAATTTGTAACAGTTCTGAAGCGAATGCCGTGAAGTGTTACCTCCAGTTTAGAATTCGAGTTGAAATCACGAAGGCTTAAGTCAGGGGAGTGCAGTAGGTGGTATACCACTTAGCAACCCCATCAGTCAAACAAATCAGTAACAGCTTGCACTGAACGTGATTGAGCATCGTCCTGCAAAATGATGGTCAGGTCCTGCAGAAAGTCTCGTCAATTCTGTCTCTACTGGTCGTAGGTTATGTCCCAAAAATGAGCATCATAGAGACAGAAGTGAAGACACTTTCTGCAGGACCTGACAATCTTTCTGCATGACAATGCTCAAGCACGTACAGTGCAAACTCTTACTGATTTGTTTGACTGACGGGGCTGCCAAGTGCTGTACCACCTACTGCACGCCGGCCGGAGTGGCCGAGCGGTTCTAGGCGCTACAGTCTGGAACCGCGCGACCGCTACGGTCGCAGGTTCGAATCCTGCCTCGGGCATGGATGTGTGTGATGTTCTTAGGTTATTTGGGTTTAAGTAGTTCTAAGTTCTAGGGGACTGATGACCTCTTTAAGTTAAGTCCCATAGTGCTCAGAGCCATTTGAACCATTTGAACCTACTGCACTCCCCTGACTTAAGACCTTGTGAGTTCAACTCGAATTCTAAACTGAAGGAAACACTTCACGGCATTCGCTTCAGAACTGCTACAAATTCGTCGGGCAATAGACCGCGCCGCTCGAACTGTCAACACAACTGGCACTGCTAAGAGTATCCTACGACTTCCACATCGCTGCCAGCGGGTTGTACACAATCCTGGTGACTACTTTAAAGCTCAGTAAAACTTTGAAACACGTATCTATTTTGTACGAGCTGTAAATAAATAGTTGCCACTATTAAAGTTCCAACCCTCCTATATAAACAAGAGCGATGTTGCTCACCTCTGTTTGCTGTTTTTCGCCTGTTTGTTCTCCCTCTCCTGTGTATCGATGTATGTATAACTAGCTATGTGTATGAACTTTAACGTTACAATATATTGTCAACTGAAAGTATCTTACGTTTCCTTTCAAAAATACCTCTCCCGTCACGTGAAATTTATTTAAAGATGATAATAATAATATTGCCGTCGACTATCCAACTGGCTTCGACTGTTTCGGTGGCGCTGAGTCCGCCATTACGTGTACGAAACAATAATTCTAAGTGCTTTTACGAATTTTTACAATCAGTTTTCAATATTAAAGTTAGTTAATATTTTTGATTGCGAAAATTATTCACAGATTTAACACCAGGCCTAGTTGAGGCTTCACCTCTGGTTTAAAATATTTTCAGTTACTTCAAAGGATTAAAAATTAACTCAATTATTAAAAATATAAGTTAAAAAAATTCTTTGCAATTATTTAGCAACACGCAGGAGTTTGTACCATTCTTTCTTTCCGTGTAATATAGGATTAATTTGATGGGAAGAGAAATCATTTCATGCTCTATATTGCCACTGGTTTAGTTGCAGGTTACGTTATGTTGTCACTCATTGAAAGAGAGAGTAACATTTCCATTAATAATAAATAACTTTTTGCCTGCGTATTGAGATTAAGTCACGCTCAGTATATTTAAGACGCATTTACTCGCACTCAAAATATACGTGGCGTTCCAAAAACAATATTCAGAATTTACACTACCACATTACATTATCATCGCTGTAGGTTGTGTGACGCCTGCGCATGTATTTCAAACCACACGTAGCAATCGGCACTGACTCATGCGAAATATCAAAATTAATTCTACACCACAACAATTACGCAGAAAGTAGGTAATAGTACATCACCAAAACAAAATCCCAAATAGAACTACGACTTCGCACGGGCTGTGAGAGAAATTTCTTGAAAGGAGAGGGTCCCACCACGTCTAATTTTCGACAAATGACGATTCTGGTGGCGCAAGAAAACAAAAATGTAATAGAAAGAAACGAGACCATTAGGATATATGAATGCAGAGTCTCGCGGCGATGACATTGAATACAATGTTCTCGGGTTTCCAACCACGTCAATTGCTTAAAACGACACGAGCTTTCGGCCAGGCACTCCTCGGCCATTGTCAAGTGTTATGACCGCCAGTGGGCTGTTGGTGCGCCCTTATATACGCTAGCTGCCGGCTGTGACGTCACTGGTGCCCGATACATTGCCGTATATGGGCATGTTTTGAGTCGGCGTTCGATGTGACCTCTTCAACCGCGCGATCGCTGGATCCCACGCAGCGCTGGGCTGCAAGCCACCGTCTCTATTCAGAGTGTTTGGGGTAATTTTTATTTCAATAGCTTCCTTTATTAAACTGTCCTAGAAGCCGTTAGTGGGAGCCACGACAGAGGTATCGTCAAATTTTATGTGGTGACCGTTTTCTAACGCATTCTCAGCTAACGCAGATTTCTCTTTCCTACGCAACCCCGGTACCAAATGTAGAGACTCTTCGTGCTCGTATTGTGGACGGCTGTGATACAATACGCCATTCTCCAGGGCTGCATCAGCGCATCAGGGATTCCATGCGACGGAGGGTGGATGCATGTATCCTCGCTAACGGAGGACATTTTGAACATTTCCTGTAACAAAGTGTTTGAAGTCACGCTGGTACGTTCTGTTGCTGTGTGTTTCCATTCCATGATTAATGTGATTTGAAGAGAAGTAATAAAATGAGCTCTAACATGGAAAGTAAGCGTTTCCAGACACATTTCCACATAACATATTGGCTTTTTTTTGTGTGTGAGGAATGTTTCGTGAAAGTTTGGCCGTACCTTTTTGTAACACTCTGTATAAGGGCGCACCAACAGCCCACTGGCGGTCATACGACTTGACAATGGCCAAGGAGTGCTTGGCCGAAAGCTCGTGTAGTTTTAACCAATTGACGCGGTTGGAAACCCGAGAACATTTTATTCAAGACCATTAGGATGTTCACCGATCCTTGTCCCCCTCGCACAAGCTGAAAACAAGTATCGTGTACTTCACAACATGACAACCACGTGCCATGCCCGGCAACGAGTCGGCAGCAGTGCCCGGCCCTTACCTGTGTGCATCGCGGCGGGCTCTGGGCCGCAGCCCTCCACCTGCCGCCGCTCTGCCGGCACCAGCGCCGTGCGCTCCCCCACCCCGGCCTCCTCTGCTGGTGTTCCAGGGTCTTCCAGCTGCTGCTGGCTCGACGACACCCCTTGCAACTCTATTTGTCGTTGCTCCTCCAACTCATCGTCGTCTGAAGGTGTCCCTCGCTCCTTTGACGGTCGCCGGCGCGGTAGTATTGCGAGATCCTCCGACTGCGGCGTCTCCGGCAGTGTAGCGCGCTCTTCCGACTGTTCTTTGTCTGGTGGTATCCCGTGTTCCTCATCACTGAGTTTGCCTCCCGGTGACATTTTTCCCTCCAGCTGGTGCTGATCTGTTGGTATCCCCAGATCCTCCAATTGGTGATGAGCTGATAATGTCTCAAGATCTTCTGATTGGCACTCGTCTGCTGGCACTGCACCTTCCTCCAACAGGCACGGATCTAAAGGTGTCAAATGGTTCTCCAACTGCCCATGATCCAGTAATACCCCACGATCTTCCAACTGAGAATGGTCTTGCTCCTCCACCTGACACATATCTCCCTCTGTCCCACGCTCTTTCGACAGCCTCTCATCTGACTGTGGCCCCATCTCCAGCTGCTGAAGATCAGACTCGTCTGATGGTGCCTTGTACTCCTCCGACTGTCTGTCATCTGATGGTGTGCCCTGCACCTTCGCCTGGTCATTGTCTGCCAGTGACCTGTGTTGCTCTAGCTGATGCCCATCTGGCTGTACCTCTCGATCATTTCCCACTGCTACCAGCTCCTGCGCGTCTTCAGCCTCTTTTTGACTCTCTGTTGCCTTCATCTCAGCGTTACCCAAACCGCCGTCTACCCCTTCTCGCAGTTTCCCATCCTCTTTTTCGACCGATTCCTCTACTGCAACATCTACAGGCCGCAATACACTTCTTTCCCGTTCTATGAAAGCTGCCGTCTCGTTCTGCAGCTGCTTGTCTCCCATCATAGCCTTAGTTTCTACTGTCTGTTCAATATACTGCTCGAAAGTGTCAATTTGAGGTTCAGTCTGGCTATCATTCGGTAATAAACTTGTTCCTGTAAAATTTTCTTCCTTTTCCTCTTCATCAGCCTGAAGGAGCTGACCTGAAGACTCTGTTCCCAGCAATTCTTCGCTGACAGTGCCGTGGCTGCCCCCACTTTCTCGACTTTCTGCCAAAGCAGTGTCGCCCTCTATGTGAGACCCCACCATTTCCTCAACTTGCAAAGCTCGCTCGCCATGGTCTCCGAGTAACTGTCCTTCTTGGCCAGTTCCAGCCACTCCTTCTTCTGCAGTGTCCAGAAATCCCTCTGGCTGCTTTGGATCCTCCGTCGATGCCACAGAGTCCGTGTCCACCAGCTGCACTCCACCCTCTCCTGGAATCGCGCCCTCTTGTGTCTCCGTTCCCCATCTGTCGGACAGTTGGCCTGTGCTCAGTGCCGCTGAGTGTGCTGCCTCACTTGCCAGGAAGTCCAAAGTGGACCTGATGTTCTCCACAACTGGGGGCTTCCGCCTGGCACGTGGCACGGGCTTCTGCACAACCGTGTCCGTCAGGTGGCCAGTCACTGTCACGTCCTCGCTGAGTATCGCTTCATCGCCTGCAGAATCTACAGTGTCCTGTCTGGTGTACTCTCCTGTCACAGGATCTGCATTTGTTAAAGCTGGTTCTAGATTCTGTTCTGCAGCGTCCGTTTCAGAGCCACCGTCTTTCGACGATAACTCATTGGCCATGTTCTCTTTCGCGGAGGATAATTGCAAATTCTTCGCTTGTACATTGTCGACTATTGCTTTCTCGTATTCTGCAGTCGTGTCTTCATGATTAACAATTACGTCCTCCAGCTGTTGTTCGCTAAAATCTCCCATTTCCTTTGCAACGAGAGTGTTGTCGGACAGTGGCTCTTTTTCCCTGTTGGCATATTTCTCACTGGAAGTCGCCACATTCAGATCCTCATCATTAACCACCTCACCCACACCTAGCTGCAGTTCGTTGTCTGTACTTTCAGGCTCTGAGGTTCCTCTCTCGGACTTTACAGGCGGCTGAATGTCACAGCTGATGACTTGGACGCAGGTGGTCGAGGTGGGGTGTTCTTGCCTTTCCATTTCCAGAAGTAGCTGTGACGCGAGTGCCTCACGAGTTCCAGAGGCTGCAACCCCGGTCGGCGTTTCTGGTCCGTGGCCATCTCTCACGTTTCCGGCCCAATCCGTACGATTCACGGGCAGCGCACTTTCTATCGCTACCGCAGTTTTGTCATCCGACGTCTCGGAGATGATGAGCTCGACCGAGTCGTCAACATTGCCGTTGACGATGGTCAGCACTTGCACGCATTTTGTAGGACTGTCGCTTAGGCGCAGTCCGTCGTCCGCCTCCACGGACAGTTGTTGGTCTCGCAACTCGGAAACCAAAGTCTGATCTGGGACTCGGGTGCAGGCGTCTTCGTCGATGCTGATGGTCGTCACGTTGAGTTCGGACGTGTCGTCCTCGACGTTGCCCGGCTTCCGTCGTAGAGTGACGTTCGGGTGAACGACGTCGGGTGTGTCGTCCGAAGCCGTACAGACGTCGAGATGCGGGTCGGCGGTGCCCCCCTGTGGCGGGTGGGGGACTGACAGCAGCAGCACGTGGTCGGGCCCCCCGTCGGCCAGCACGAACTCCTCGCTGGCGTCTGTGGAGTCCTGGGAGGCCGAGGCGGCGGTCACCACGACCGGCTGCGGCTGCGGCGGCTGGGCGGCGGCGTCCACCCGCTGCTCGGCTGGGGCGGCGCTGGCGCTGGCGGCGGCGTCCATGAGCGGCGGCGTGGGCGGCGGCTGGCTGTGCGCGGTCACGTGGCCGTGGCTGGCCGCTACTGGCCACTCCCCGTCCAGCGCCTCCTGCCACTCGTCCTCCTCATCCTCGTCTTCCACCTCTTGCAGGACTTCCGTCGAAAACCTGCAACACAAATGTCAACTCACCTAACGCTCGTTCCCAGCTGTTTTACTAGCTGAACAGTGCCTGCTTTGCGTGATCTTTTTTTTTTTTAAATTTGTTTTCTGAATCAGAAGAAGCTATACACTACGAGGTGCATTCAAGTTCTAAGGCCTCCGATTTTTTTTCTCCGGACTGGAAAGAGATAGAAACATGCGCATTGTTTTAAAATGAGGCCGCGTTCATTGTCAATACGTCCCAGAGATGGCAGCACCGTACGGCATATGGAATTTTACCGCCAGCGGCGAGAATGAGAACTGTTTTAAATACTTAAAATGGCGACGTTTTCCTTACTTGAACAGCGTGCAATCATTCGTTTTCTGAATTTGCGTGGTGTGAAACCAATTGAAATTCATCGACAGTTGAAGGAGACATGTGGTGATGGAGTTATGGATGTGTCGAAAGTGCGTTCGTGGGTGCGACAGTTTAATGAAGGCAGAACATCGTGTGACAACAAACCGAAACAACCTCGGGCTCGCACAAGCCGGTCTGACGACATGATCGAAAAAGTGGAGAGAATTGTTTTGGGGGATCGCCGAATGACTGTTGAACAGATCGCCTCCAGAGTTGGCATTTCTGTGGGTTCTGTGCACACAATCCTGCATGACGACCTGAAAATGCGAAAAGTGTCATCCGGATGGGTGCCACGAATGCTGACGGATGACCACATGGCTGCCCGTGTGGCATGTTGCCAAGCAATGTTGACGCGCAATGACAGCATGAATAGGACTTTCTTTTCGTCGGTTGTGACAATGGATGAGATGTGGATCCCATTTTTCAATCCAGAAGCAAAGCGCCAGTCAGCTCAATGGAAGCACACAGATTCACCGCCACCAAAAAAATTTCGGGTAACCGCCAGTGCTGAAAAAATGAGGCTGTTCATGTTCTGGGACAGCGAGGTTGTAATCCTTACCCATTGCGTTCGAAAGCGCACTACGGTAACAGGTGCATCCTACGAAAATGTTTTGAAGAACACATTCCTTCCTGCACTGCAACAAAAACGTCCGGGAAGGGCTGCGCGTGTGCTGTTTCACCAAGACAACGCACCCGCACATCGAGCTAACGTTACGCAACAGTTTCTTCGTGATAACAACTTTGAAGTGATTCCTCATACTCCCTACTCACCTGACCTGGCTCCTAGTGACTTTTGGCTTTTTCCAACACTGAAAGACACTCTCCGTGGCCGCACATTCACCAGCCGTGCTGCTATGCCTCAGCGATTTTCCAGTGGTCAAAACAGACTCCTAAAGAAGCCCCCGCCGCTGCCATGGAATCATGGCGTCAGCGTTGTGAAAAATATGTACGTCTGCAGGGCGATTACGTCGAGAAGTAACGCCAGTTTCATCGATTTCGGGTGAGTAGTTAATTAGAAAAAAAATCGGAGGCCTTAGGACTTGAATGCACCTCGTAAATCTAGCATGACTGGCATTAGCGAATTACCTGGAAGGACCGCCTGATAAACAAAGTAAGAGCCTACGGAATATCATACCAGCTGTGTGGCTGGATTGAAGAGTTTTTAGCAAACAGACCACAGTATGTTGTTCTCAACAGAGAGACTTCTACAGACGTCTAACAGATGTGCAGAACTATAGACCTATATCTCTAACGTCGATCAGTTGTAGAATTTTGGAACACTTATTATGTTCGAGTATAATGACTTTTCTGAAGACTAGAAATCTACTCTTGTAGGAATCAGCATGGGTTTCGAAAAAGACGGTCGTGTGAAACCCAGCTCGCGCTATTCGTCCACGAGACTCAGAGGCCCATAGACACGGGTTCACAGGTAGATGCCGTGTTTCTTGACTTCCGCAAGGTGTTCGATACAGTTCCCCACAGTCGTTTAATGAACAAAGTAAGAGCATACGGACTATCAGACCAATTGTGTGATTGGATTGAAGAGTTCCTAGATAACAGAACGCAGCATGTCATTCTCAATGGAGAGAAGTCTTCCGAAGTAAGAGTGATTTCAGGTGTGCCGCAGGGGAGTGTCGTGGGACCGTTGCTATTCACAATATACATAAATGACCTTGTGGATGACATCGGAAGTTCACTGAGGCTTTTTACAGATGATGCTGTGGTGTATCGAGAGGTTGTAACAATGGAAAATTGTACTGAAATGCAGGAGGATCTGCAGCGAATTGACGCATGGTGCAGGGAATGGCAATTGAATCTCAATGTAGACAAGTGTAATGTGCTGCGAATACATAGAAAGATAGATCCCTTTCATTTAGCTACAAAATAGCAGGTCAGCAACTGGAAGCAATTAATTCCATAAATTATCAGGGAGCAGGCATTAGGAGTGATTTAAAATGGAATGATCATATAAAGTTGATCGTCGGTAAAGCAGATGCCAGACTGAAATTCATTGGAAGAATCCTAAGGAAATGCAATCCGAAAACAAAGGAAGTAGGTTACAGTACGCTTGTTCGCCCACTGCTTGAATACTGCTCAGCAGTGTGGGATCCGTACCAGATAGGGTTGATAGAAGAGATAGAGAAGATCCAACGGAGAGCAGCGCGCTTCGTTACAGGATCATTTAGTAATCGCGAAAGCGTTACGGAGATGATAGATAAACTCCAGTGGAAGACTCTGCAGGAGAGACGCTCAGTAGCTCGGTACGGGCTTTTGTTAAAGTTTCGAGAACATGCCTTCACCGAGGAGTCAAGCAGTATATTGCTCCCTCCTACGTATATCTCGCGAAGAGACCATGAGGATAAAATCAGAGAGATTAGAGCCCACACAGAAGCATAGTGACAATCCTTCTTTCCACGAACAATACGAGACTGGAATAGAAGGGAGAACCGATAGAGGTACTCAGGGTACCCACCGCCACACACCGTCAGGTGGCTTGTGGAGTATGGATGTAGTCGTTAAAGTAACCTCTGGCGTGCCACAGGGGAGTGTTATGGGACCATTGCTTTTCACAATATACATAAATGACCTAGTAGATAGTGTCGAAAGTTCCATGCTGCTTTTCGCGGATGATGCTTTAGTATACAGAGAAGTTGCAGCATTAGAAAATTTCAGCGAAATGCAGCAACATCTGCAGCGGATAGGCACTTGGTGCAGGGAGTGGCAACTGACCCTTAACGTATACAAATGTAATGTATTGCGAATACATAGAAAGAAGGATCCTTTATTGTATGATTATATGATAGCGGAAAAAGCACTGGTAGCAGTTACTTCTGTAAAATATCTCGGAGTATGCGTACGGAACGATTTGAAGTGGAATGATCATATAAAATTAATTGTTGGTAAGGCGGGTGCCAGGCTGAGATTCATTGGGAGAGTCCTTAGAAAATGTAGTCCATCAACAAAGGAGGTGGCTTACAAAACACTCGTTCGACCTATACTTGAGTATTGCTCATTAGTGTGGGATCCGTACCAGGTCAGGTTGATAGAGGGAGGCCGGCCCCTGTGGCCGTGCGGTTCTAGGCACTTCAGTCTGGAACCACGTGATCGCTACGGTCGCAGGTTCGAATCCTGCCTCCGGCATGGATGTGTGTGATGTCCTTAGGTTAGTTAGGTTTAAGTAGTTTTAAGTTCTAGGGGCCTGATGACCTCAGATGTTAAGTCCTATAGTGTTCAGAGCCATTTGAACCATTTGACAGAGGGAAGAGAGAAGATCCAAAGAAGAGCGGCGCGTTTCGTCACAGGGTTATTTGGTAAGCGTGATAGAGTTACGGAGAAGTTTAGCAAACTCAAGTGGCAGACTCTGCAAGAGAGGCGCTCTGCATCGCGGTGTAGCTTCCTGTCCAGGTTTCGAGAGGGTGCGTTTCTGGATGAGGTATCGAATATATTGCTTCCCCCTACTTATACCTCCCAAGGAGTTCACAAATGTAAAATTAGAGAGATTCGAGTGCGTACGGAGGCTTTCCGGCAGTCGTTCTTCTCGCGAACCATACGCGACTGGAACAGGAAATGGAGGTAATTACAGTGGAACGTAAAGCGCCCTCCGCCACACACCATCGGGTGGCTTGCGGAGTATAAATGTAGATGTAGATGTACTGGTCGTTACTGGTAATGTTTTCCTTTGTGCTAAGCTTAAATTTTCTATAGAAACTATATTTATTAAATAAAAAAGGAGCACAGTAAAGAATGCGTCATAAGCACCATATCGACTGGAAACAGTGTACATAAACGTATAATTATAAATAATATTTTTGTCCCTACGAGTTATCCTCAGTCAGCGCCTCAAACAGGCCATAAACCTATATTTACTATCAAATAGAAAGAAAAATGGGCATGAATTTCTGGGGCAATTACGATAAAATAACATTCACATTTTCAGTCAAACCACCATCTTCATCACAACACTCTGCACACACGTAGTGAACACTTCCAGCACATGGAGCACAGCCGAATTTCTTGCACTCCTGTTTGGCAGGTCTTCCGCACCTGTGCCTTACATATTTCAATAGTTCCAATCAATGTACGAACATCCCTTTTCTTGACTGTACATACACAGACGAGAGTCCTTCTGCTGGTCTGAAAAGAAACTTTCGCCAGATAACTTTTTCTCTTGTTATCTCTATGTAGAGGATCAAGGCATCCATTCCAGCACGGTCCAGCACGTTGAAGAAAACTTGCACAGATCGTCTGTGGCAGCCAAACTTGACAGTGTACAGCCGAGACATTTGGAGCAGAACATCAACTCCAAATTTTGTGTAGGTTTAGAAGCTCGTCTGAAAGGAAACACGTAATAAAAAGGACCGCTAAACTTCTGCAGAGCACAACAATGCACCGACAGAGAACAGCGACTAAAATAAGTCTACTGTTCTACTAAAAAAAGCAAAATAGAAATAAAAAGTGGGAATGAGATCACAACAATGAAATAAAGTTAGATAAACCGATGCAAAAATCCGTTACTGCTCCTTTAGAGACATGAAACAGAAGAAATACCACACAAGTCAAAATGACCGGCTGCGGTCCTTTAACGTAAAAATGTTTATATTTCGTTCAGCTTTTGTAATAGAAGATTGTCTTTTACAGGAATTATAAACCAATCAAGTACATTAAAAAGTTGCGAAGTTTAAGCCCACTAAATTAAAACGTGAAGCTATTTATTAAAGGTGAAACAACGTTTACCGGTCGGATAGCCCGGTATGGTCATCCTAGTGTTAGGCGTCTCATACGTACAGCGTCTAACTTATTCACTTTATACAAACTATTCATAAACATGGGTGTTATTTTATCCATGGAGTGGGGGAATGGGGCCGGCCGGTGTGGCCGTGCGGTTCTAAGCGCTTCAGTTTGGAACCGCGTCACCGCTACGGTCGCAGGTTCGAATCCTGCCTCGGGCATGGATGTGTGTGATGTCCTTAGGTTAGTTAGGTTTAAGCAGTTCTAAGATCTAGGGGACTGATTACCTCAGTAGTTAAGTCCCATAGTGCTCAGAGCCATTTGAACCATTTTTGGGGGAATGGGTGCAAACACAATGACATGGTAGCATATATCTGAAACACTTGAAGCAACTTGAACCAAACTTGGTACACGTACCATTTCGGTGATGAACGCAACTAGACACAAATACATTTAAAAAGCTTTACGTTAATCCAGTAACTGATTTCGACCTATCATGCCCGCTTTTTGATAGCTAACTTTTCTCAGTACAATGATGTATTTGTTAGTAGCTGTCTGCCCCTCCTGTAGTTGTTGTTGTTGTGGTATTCAGCCCAAAAACTGGCTTGATGCAGCTCTCTATGCTACTCTATCCTGTAAGAGACTGTCCATCTCCGAATAACTACTGCCACTTACATCCTTCTGAACCGCCTTACTGTAGTCAACTCTTGGTCACTCTCTCCAGTTTTGACCCCCACACTTGCCTCCAATATTAAACTGGTGATCCCTTGATGTCTTAGCATATGTCCTGTCAACCGATCCCTTATTCTGGTCAGGTTATGCCACAACTTTCTTCTCCCCAATCCTATTCAGTACATCTTCATTAGTTACGTGACCTCACCATCTAATCTTCAGCAGCCTTCTGCAGCAGCACATTTCAAAAGCTTCTGTTCTCTCCTTGTCTAACCGTATTTCGACCATATTTCACGTCCACACAGATACTTTCGGAAAGACTTTCTCTTAAATCTATATTCGTTGTTAATAAATTTTTCTTATTCATACACGGTTTTCTTCCCAGTGCCGGTCTACATTTTAAGTCCTCTCTACTTCGGCCATCATCAGTTATTTTGCTGTCCATGTAAAAAAACTCATCCACTACTTTAAATGTCTCGTTTTCTAAAGTAGTTCCTCAGCGTATCCTGTTTTAATTCGACTACATTCCATTATCCATGTTTCTGTTCACGTTAATCTTATATTCTTCTTTCATGACACCCTCTATTCCGTTCAACTGCTCCTCCAAGACCTTTGCTATCTCTGACACAATGTCATCGGCGAACCTTAAAGTTTTTATTTCTTCTCCCTCAGTTTCAATTCCTACTCCAAATGTTTCTTTGGTTTTCTTTACTATTTGCTCAATGTACAGATTGAATAACATCGGCGATAGGCTACAACCCTGTCTCACTCCCTTCTCAACCACTGCTTGCCTTTAGTGCCTCTCGACTCTTACACCTGCCGTCTGGTTACTGTACAAGTTGTAAATAGCGTTTCGCCCCCTGCGACCTTCATAGTTTCAAAGAAGGTGTTCCAAGCAACATTGTCAAAAGCTTCATCCGAGTACATGCTCGCTACTGGGAGTGTCTAACGTTATTGTAACCTTACAGGTGGAGATCGCCACGCAGCATGCTCACAGGACGAGCACATGAGTATCGCCGTCTGTCGGAGTTTGCGACAGGTCGAATCAGTGGTGACACGGGACCACCTTACCGACAGCTTGATCAGATAGTTGGCTGTCCTGTAGCGACTGCTAAATGACAGGTAGCGGGACTAGGCACGGCTCCTTCCAAGAGGACAACACCGCGAGAAGATCGTACGTTCGTTCGACTTGTTTCGACCAATACAGGATTGCCAAGAGCTGAAATTCAGGCATTTGTTACGGCCGAAGTGCAGCTGCAACCTGTCTGAAGCAGCTTACGGAAAGACAGGTTGAGATCTCGAGTTACCGTACGTCATTTATCCCTGAAACCATTCCACTGATAACAAATACTTGCCCAGTGTAGAGCCAGACTCAAGTCTGACGTTGATTGGCCATCAGTAGTATTCTGCGTTGAATCCCTCTTCTGATTCAGGCAGTCAGATCTACTCCAATATGTCCGTGAATGACACGGCAAGAGGTCACGGGAGCAGCGATTCTGGAGACCCGTACCTTTCCAACTGCTGGAATCATGGAGTTGGAACTGCTACATATTCCAGTAGGAGTGATTCCGTAATTGTTAAAGTGAGGCTCAATGGTCACCAGCATGTGGACGGAAATGGTAAGCCTCTCTGTGTATTCTTCGTGACCAGCGTACCAGCACGAAGATGTGCGGATCCTTAACTTGCGTGCCCGATCTCCTGATCTGTCACCTTATACAGAGTATCTATACAAGAGTATCTATACCCATGTGGGTCACACCTGATACGTATATGATCGACATCGGTTCCTAATAGACTGAAAGTTCAACACGCTCGAACCGACGTGTATCACCAATCGCTGACCCTACAAATTATGCTACCAGCAAAATACTACCGTATGGCGTATTACGTATCATCCAGGCGCGACGGACATCTGTGAATAAATTATTGCGTGACCCTTCAACGACTGAGCTTTGTTAACAAAATGAGGTATTATATTATTCGTGGTTAATCTATTGTAAAATTATTTTATTGGTCTCTTGTTTTGTTTAAAAGAAAGAACTTACACCACTTTCAAAATGAAAAGGCAATATATTAAAACAGTAGCGTACGGTGTTTGAATACGATCGCCGCCCCACGGCGAGTAATAGGAAAAACGGAGCGGCTGGCTAAGGAAAGCGTGAATACGCAACACGTCCCACGGCGAGAAACACAACTCTCAGTGCCAGCGTGAGCGTGTTAATCATTTAATGTTTGTTATGTGATGAACATCTCCACAAATACGGATAAATATCGGACTGGTGCTTCCTGGTTCCGATTACCAACGATTTACAAACCGGACGACAGTATAAGGCGTCCACTGGAGGCGTATTCGTCCGACTAGCTGCACGGAGGCTATGTACCACCGCACGCCGCCGTCTAAGGCTGCGTTTACAGCGGCACCGACAACGGTCGTCAGAGACGGTGTAAGAGGTCCGAGCAGATCTAATTTCGATGTATTGCACATGCGCTGCCTACGATATGCAAGGTATAAGAGAATCGCTGACCGGAGAGCAGTGTTGACTGAGTAGGAACTGTGTAGCTGTAGCAGTAAGTTATTGCTAGTCTGCGCTAGTCTGGAGTCTGCTCTGGTCTGGTATGGTGTATCGTGTTGGCTGGTCGGTCGCGGTGCAGCGATGCCGGAGCCTGAGTATTATTGTATAAGGTAAAAAGCAGCATATCTAGTAATGTTATCTGAACTCTCATGTAAATGTTTTAAAAATGTCGTAATAATAATCTTTGTCATATAAAGTAATTTGTAACAAGCATTCATTTCAAATATAAAGTAATTTGTAACAAGCATTCATTTCAATTTAAAGAATTTACTAATTTCTCCAATCCATGATCATTCCGATTGTTGCAAAAGAAAAATCAGTTGCTTCCTTTCATAAATGACCCATCTATCGGCCAGCATTGCACAGAGCTGTGCCGGAAAAATTTATTGTAAGAGCAGATATATTCGACAATTTTATTGAGGTAAGAATTTTTCCTTTTTTTATTCAGAATGATCTTACAGGGCCATGACGCAGCACTGCTGTCGTCCAAAATTTACCAGGTTACTGAATTTATTTTTTATTACGAGGTTTAGGAATTTTTCTGTTTCGAGCTTACATTAGATGAGAAAACAATTTTGTGGGTACGTTAAATGGGAAACAAATTTTGTGTGGAGGTTAAATGTGAATGAATTTCTGTAGGGAGGTTATAAATGGGAACCAATTTTGTTCTGAGGTTACACTAAAATTAGAATCATATTATTATTAGTATTTATTCAATTTTGTGGGGAGGTTACAACAGTCGCCAGAGGTCATCCGATAACATCGGCCGATAGCGTGTTCATAGTGCGTACGATCTCCTTCGTCAGTCAGTAAGTGCAGGATCAGGGATTTTGCCGCCCCTTGCGAAATTTCATAAGCCTACGCAGTGCTTGAAATACACCTATGTCAGCTAGAAAGCCCATACAGAAACGATAAACTTTATAATAAATAAAAAAAGATTAATTTAAGCCTGTGGTGGGCTAACCTACCTCTGGGAAGCGTGAAGGTTTACTGCAGAGGTAGAGACCGGCTGTCGCCTTTCGAGTTAATGACCTATCACAGATGGTCTTAATGACATAGGTGTGGCGGGGGATAACCCAATGACGTCTGATTCTACCCATCTGCTGTTGAACAAGAAATTGTCACGTTCCATCACTACTGTATTCGGAAACATACCCGTATATCTCTATAACGTCCCTGCCATGAATTGTGGATATACAGGTATACATATAATATAAAAAGTATCCCTGAAAACGATATTTTGTTTACATATTTGAATTTATCATGATAAACTGGTTTAGAAGCACACACTTTACCATCAAAACTAGAACCCTAGTCGAACAGTGTTCGTCGTGTGTCGCTTGTTACTCCCGTGCAGTCGACAAGCTTCATCGGTCGGTCGTAGTCGTACGACCATACAGACAATCAGTTACTCGGACTAATACGGCCCCAGAGGACGTCCAGGATACCTGGAGCGACGACCACTACCACACGCTTCCATTGGTCCCGGACACTAGTGCCTGCTCTGCTGTGGCCACAGCCTGCGACGCCGCAACCCGCCAGTATCCCGAGCGTCGCGGGCTAGCCTGCACGTCAGGCGTTCACTAGCACGCTACCGAAGGTCGATGCTGTTAAGAAGTTATATGGGTTGCTTTGACAACTGTTGGAGTGTGAATAGTTCTTATGCACTGTCCGCTAGCAAATTAACTACGAGACGAAATTTATAGCCCAAAATCTAGTGAGGAGATTCTACCTGAGTCCGCCATCTAGCATGATGAAGAATCTTCTAACTTCACACACAACACGGTTTCCGAGGCTTAGCACCGACCAGAGCAGCGACAACTCTTCCCGTACCAATACCACTCACTTCTGTCCGGCGAGGTGCGCTGCTTCCATCTGGAGGGTCATCCGCCCTCGACTCGCTAGGGGCTACTTCAACCCCCAGCAAAATACAGTCCATCCGGTCAACTAAACCACTCATAGCGTTCGCATTGGGTTCTCTGCTACGGCTTTATAATCTCCTAACAGTCAAGGACCTTTTTCTGAGTTAATCCCAGCGAAACGTACCACCTAGTCTACAAATCACACTAACTTATTAAAGTCGGGGCATGGTTGCCTGCAGGCTCTGAGAAAACGCGTAGAGACATCTTTCCGGCTGGGGTAATAACTTTACATTGTTCCAAAACCGAACAGCCCTACTAATTATTATGAAAGTACAAAATATCTATGCTGTGCGCTTAAACGAAAGCTAATTAATATTACACACGTTTTACAATACTTAGTGAAATTTAAGATAATTTTATCCATAGTCATCAGTGTTCCTTCCGTGAGTGTATTACCAGAATTAACCTAAATCTGAAAAAAAAATTGTTGTAGACTCTTAAAAAGCGCCTGAAGATGAGCCCCCAGGGCTGGAAACACATGGTGCATTGAAATCAAATCATGATCGTGAATGTAAGCGATTGTTCTTTGTTTAGTGAAATCATTAATTCCAGAATAACTTTAACTTCTGCATAGGCTCACAGAATGCTTGCTGTATATGAAATACACATTACTGTCGAATTACAGCTCTCTAACACAGTCCGCTAGCGGCCATAAACACATCAAAAAAATATAAATATCTCCAAAAGTATATGTTTAATTTTGAAGACACTTGACAAAGTACTATTTCTTGGTTCGGTCTATGCATTGGCAACATTATATTTGTAAATAGTCTTCACGGATTAGCCGCCGGATCACGTTGTTCAAATTCCACAATATTTCCTCGGACCAACTGTCCGACATCTTCAGGTGGTTCAACCTGAAGATGTCGGACAGTTTCTCCGATAAATATTGTGGAATTTGCACAACGTAATCAGGCGGCAAACCTGTGAAGACTATTTACAACACATCCGCAGGGAAAGCTTGAAGAGTCACAACATTGTATTTACTGCACAAGCTTTCTCTCGCGCCTCCAACTGGCTATCCAACAGACTATGACGTCATCGCTACTTTCTTGGCACGGAAGACAGACAAAGCGGTTGGTTTAAAAAACAGGTGGCAGCTGGGAGAAGGCCGCACTCGCTTCGTCACTACAGCCACACCGTTCCTTAAGAAGAGTGCAGAAACGCCGCGTCCACGTCACAGGCTGGTTCCCTCGCACATCAGTACAGTTTACACTACATACAGGTCAATATGGCTGGCATGTGGTTGGTTGGTGGGGGCCCAAACAGCGAGGTCTTCGGTCCCGTCGGATTGGTGAAGGATGGGGAAGGACGTCGGCCGTGCCCTTTCAAATGAATCACCACGGTATTTGCTTGAAGCGATTTAGGGAAATCACGCAAAACCTAAATCAGGATGGCCGGACGCGGGTTTGAAGCGGCGTTGTCCTGACATGTGGACAAAGAAGCATTTATGCATATTAATACACGCATGTTAATGTTAAAAGAAAGAACTACCACAATAGAAATTGTCGAGCCGAGGCACTTTCCTGCACTACGCCGGGAATTAATACTCCGGAGGAAGACCAGAGCAAAATTTTAACAACTGTACCAACAATAATTCGTTGTTCATATCGTCGACGCACTCAAAACATTCTTAGCGATTTCCTCCGCTTATCTTCGACGATCGCTAACGGGCCTATTACGCGGGCATCATTTCCGTCAACAAAGTGTGTAGTTTGTGCACCATACATAGCCGATAACATATTAATACAGGGAATAAATGTCCTCAAGGAGTCTACTGTAAGAGCATACATTTTGTGAATAAAGCCGACTATATCGAGCAATACATGGCTTCATTTGTAACCTTGTTTCAGCTACTGCCATCATCACATCTGTAACTAAGATTAAAGGAAAATAAGAAAGAAAGGTTAGGGTTGTACATTATTATGCTACAACATATGAAAAAATTTAAAAAGAATTTTGAAAGCTTCACTCACGAAAACTAAGAACTTGTGAAACGTTCAGTGTCAATACAAATAAAATCTATGCCTAAGCGGGGTAGCAACTGTCAACTCGGCTCAAAAAATTGAGCGAGGTACAGGTGTTAGCCGAGAGCTAGTGATAGTGTAGAACACGTGGACCTCATTTTCAGCCGGCCGCAGTGGCCGCTTCAGTCTGGAACCACGCGGCTGCTACGGTCGCAGGCTCGAATCCTGCCTCGGACTTGGATGTGTGTGATGTCTTTAGGTTAGTTAGGTTTACGTAGTTCTAAGTCTAGGGGACTGCTGACCTCATACGTTAAGTCCCATAGTGCTCAGAACCATTTGAACCCTCATTTTCCGTTTTTTACCCTAGTGCCACACTTTTAAAATGAGAAACAGTTTTAAAATCACAAACGTTCGAAGTCATAAAACACAATATAAATAATTACAGAGAAATTTTATTACAATAGTTAGAATATAAAACTTATCGAAAGCTCTTCTCGACATGTTAAATCCTCAATTAGATAAACAAATTGGATAGTATCGCCCGAATTTAGGAGGAACATACCCTACCCAGAGAAGATTCTAACCTTAAACAAATGATTAAGTATACGAAAAATATTAAATAAAAAGACAGTGCTCATATTTACTGTTTTTAAAAGATCTTACCATTCAATAGACAGAGATTCCCTCCCCAAACCTTGAAGGAATTTGCAGTAGATAGCAAAGCTACAGAAATAATTAAAAGGAGGTTACAAACGCAGTATCTAAGGTTAAATTTCTTGGAAAAACCTGTAGTTACTTCGAAATTCCATTAGGAGTCAGACACGCGGACAGTTTGTCACCACTGTTACTCAGTTGTGTGCTTGAAAAATTTATTGGAGAAAGAGAAATAGAGGAAGAAAATCAAAAAATTAACAACTAGAGTGTACTAAATTGTTTGGTATTTGCAGACTGTTAAGTGATAACAGATGGAACAGTAGAGAATGCAAAGAAAAGATTAGAACTTCTGAAGGAAATAGCTGAAAACGTAGGTCTACAAATATCGTATGAAAGACAGAAAACATGACAAATGAAGGCAGAATTAAAAAATCGGTATCACAACATGAAGGAAACAGACAACTTTAAACATCTGCGTGAAAATACAAACACAAAACGTGAAAAAGAAGCATTTAAAATCAGAGCTGAAAAAATGTAATGAGTATACGTGAAAGTGAGAAATCTGTACCGCAAAAATTGTTTTCTAAAGATTCTAAATTAACAAATTATAATACAGTCGTAAAATTAGAAAGCTCTCTGGATTGGAAACATTATTTTTATCTCGAAGGAAAATGGCAACATGTTGTTGTTGTTGTTGTGGTCTTCAGTCCTGAGACTGGTATGACGCAGCTCTCCATGCTACTCTATCCTGTGCAAGCTTCTTCATCTCCCAGTACCTACTGCAACCTACATCCTTCTGAATCTGCTTAGTGTATCCATCTCTTGGTCTCCCTCTACGATTTTTACCCTCCACGCTGCCCTCCAATACTAAATTGGTGATCCCTCGATGTCTCAGAACATGTCCCACCAACCGATCCCTTCTTCTAGTCAAGTTGTGCCACAAGCTCCTACTCTCCCCAATTCTATTCAATACCTCCTCATTAGTTATGTGATCTACCCATCTAATCTTCAGCATTCTTCTGTAGCACCACATTTCGAAAGTTTCTATTCTCTTTTTGTCTAAACTATTTATCGTCCACGTTTCACTTCCATACATGGCTACACTCCATACAAATACTTTCAGAAACGACTTCCTGACATTTAAATCTATACTCGACGTTAACAAATTCCTCTTCTTCAGAAACGCTTTTATATCCTCTCTACTTCGACCATCATCAGTTATTTTGCTCCCCAAATAGCAAAACTCCTTTACTACTTTAAGTGTCTCATTTCTTAATCTAATTCCCTCAGCATCACCCGACTTAATTCGACTACATTCCATTATCCTCGTTTTGCTTTTGTTTATGTTCATCTTATATCCTCCTTTCAAGATACTGTCCATTCCGTGCAACTGCTCTTCCAAGTCCTTTGCTGTCTCTGACAGAATTACAATGTCATCGGCGAACCTCAAAGTTTTAATTTCTTCTCCATGGATTTTAATACCTACTCCGAACTTTTCTTTTAATGCAAAAGATAGAATGAAAAACCTTCCGAAAAATATTAGGTCCAATCAGAACCAAGATAGCAATTATGTTTTGAGACCAAAATAAGGAAAAGAGGGAAAGACAGAGATTTCGACGGGTACAATGAACAGTCGTAAAATTACATTTTCAAATGGTAGCGGTAAGTTCATGAGGAGTTTACATGAATTGGAGGACAGCTATTCATTAAATATGCTTTAAAGTGATAGCTATGTAACAGCCGCGTAAACTTTAGTGTTATACAAGGTGTTCCACAATGCCTACTACAGGCATCTCGGGACTGTAGAGGGGACTTGATAGATAAAGTTTTGATGCGTATCCATGTCTAGGAGCGCATCGTTTGGATACAAAATAAGTTTCAAGTTCCGACCAATTTCAGACCTTTCGCGTGTAAAGAAGTGAGGTTTAGGTCGGTTAGACAAAGTGAATTACTCGATACCACGTTTCTAAAACATGCAACACATGGTTTTTATGGAACTTCGCTATAAATTGGAGCATTTTCAGCTGTTATATTTCCCTCATTTGTTTACAAAGGACGAGATTGTTCTCTACTCGCGAACTTGGAATCCCAGCGAGACAGTCGTCCTATCAATTTAACATTGAAATAGAAAAAAGTAAATGGAATTTGTAATTCGCCATCATTTAAGTCGCTTAAATAATAATAAACAGCATATGTACTTTCAAAAACTTGAAATTGTATTTAAATTGTTCCATACTGTAATGCACTGTTCGTTAGGTAAATAGCCACATTTCTATTACGATAATGTATTAAATTTCACGAAAAATAAATGCATTTGATACAAAATCAAAGAATTACAGAATGTAGACAATCTTTTAGATGTGTCATATTCTGGAAACGACGATTATTTAACAGATATTTTGTATGTATTTTTGCCCAAGAGTTTTTTGTTCATAAAAATATACACTTTCGTCTAAATATACGAGAATAAGAAAACTGAATGTTAACAAAATAATGACAATGAGGGTTTCTAGAATATTCTGGTAGGCATATACCTTTTATAAACAGAACGCGGGTTAGAAGTCACCCCTATGTAGGTCGTTCCAGAGTATAGTTCGTAGTTTTTGTATTACATACATACACCAGTACGCACGCAAGCACACACACACACACACACACACACACACACACACACACACACACATGCACGCACACTCGTACATTACCATTATTTGCACAACGATTCTGATGGTCTAATCAGATTTTCAATATATTTATTAATTTAAAGTTTAGTATCCGACGATAAATTATACAAGTAACACCTAGCAACAAATTTCCAAAATCTAAACGGTTCATCCGATTTCGTCGATCTAAGTGTTTTTACAAAGCTATTAGTGTAAACCTAAATTGGTATGAACTACAGGCATGTAACTTGAATAGTACATGAGTTATTGGAGGTCCAAGTGGCCGATTACTATCCATCGCGTCAGGCCATAAAAACTCCACAGTTACACGAAAAAACGGTAGCAGCATGCTTATAAATATATTTATTCGTCTATGTCTTTGTTTATATATACTATTCATGAAGAAACTGGTCAAATATTTACTGTGTTTTAGAAAGCACTAGGCTACTGGCCTATTTTTGCTTGCTGTTCCTTTGATATATGTATATTTAAATTGTTTATGTATCTAATAATGTGTGTTAGAGCGTGTTTATGGTCCAGTCGTAGGAATATTTATTTAATTTCAAGTTATTTAAATGTAAATCCAGTATTTTGAAAGTGTTTATGTTTGTGAGTGTACGTTAGCTTCGAGACGTGGGGGGAGCGCTCTAGCCAATCACAGCGCTCGTTACTAAGGGAGGCGACTACCGAAGTGAATGGAAGGGACTTCGGGGCAGTACGGGACAGGACACGGCAGTGCTGGACGCGACGGCGGGAAAGACGGGAGGCGCGGGAAAGACCTGGGGAGTGTGGAGCGGTTTGCGCGTGGTCGCGAGAGGCAGAAATACCGGGTGATCAAAAAATCAGTATAATTTTGAAAACTGAATAAATTACGAAATAATGTAGATAGAGAGGTACAAATTGACATACTTGCTTGGAATGATATGGGGTTTTATTAGAACCAAAAACATACTAAAGTTCAAAAAATGTCCGACAGATGGCGCTTCATCTGATCAGAATAGCAATAATTAGCATAACAAAGTAAGACAAAGCAAAGATGTGTTCTTTACAGGAAATGCTCAATATGTCCACCATCATTCCTCAACAATAGCTGTAGTCGAGGAATAATGTTGTGAACAGCACTGTAAAGCATGTCCGGAGTTATGGTGAGGCATTGGCGTTGGATGTTGTCTTTCAGCATCCCTAGAGATGTCGGTCGATCACGATACACTTGCGGCTTCAGGTAACCCCAAAGCCAATAGTCGCACGGACTGAGGTCTGGGGACCTGGGAGGCCAACCATGACGAAAGTGGCGGCTGAGCACACGATCATCACCAAACGACGCGCGCAAGAGATCTTCCACGCGTCTAGCAACATGGGGTGGAGCGCCATCCTGTTCTAATAAAACCCCACGTCATTCCAAGCATGTCTGTCAATTTTTACCTCTCCATCTACATTATTTCGTGGTTTATTAAGTTTTCAAATTTATACTCACTTTTTGATCACCCGGTGCTTCGGAGTGGCGACTTGTGAACTTGTGAGATTTCCGTGGTTTCCACAGTGAAGACGTTGACGCGTTTGGAAGTGAATATCTCGCGAGCTAAGTTGTTGTCCATAACTAATTACGTGAAGTAGGAATATATTCTTTCCCTGTTATTTAACTTAGATTTTATTTAATTGCTTGACCATCAACACCAATAAGTGTTTTGCAGAAATATACCGCATTCTCAAAAGTACTTCTACTACCGTACTCATCACTTAAAGTCGTTAAGATATTACCTGCAGATTTTATTTAGTTGCAATCTTTCATTTGTAAATTAATATGTTACTTTCATAATTCGCAATTGCCGAGTGATAGAAACCTTCGACCAGTCGATTCATGTGGGTATTCTTATCGTATACTGTAGACTCAGCAGTATTTGGCCTGTAATGCGGCAACTACGTATCCCAGCCCCTAGACAACGAAACCAGCCAAAACTCTTAATATTGCAACTCTGAGTCCGAGGGTGCGTAGTTACTTGAAAGCCCGCAACCGGGCAAGGACTGTTAATACCTCGGGGAGTATATTGTGTTTTGTGGTCACACGTCTTCCACTACTGTCCTGCCTACACTTGGGCTAGCTTCTACACTGCAAGTTAACTGTTTCACAGTGAAGCGTTAATTACAAGTTGTGTCACGGCCACTTCCTGTTTAGCTGCAGAACTTCCCTCCTCCAGAAGAGGTGACACAACTGTTCAGCGAAAAATCGAGGACATTTTTATAATGTGAGTGGTTATTGAGATGTAAACTGTGACAGTATTTGAAATGTATGCAGCTAACAACCAGCCAAGCCATTCACGGGAAATAAATTGGTAATTCGAATCAAAGCAGTATTTGCAGTTCTCATTTCAAGCCCGACACACCTAAAGACAAAGGCCACTTTTGTTCAGAGATCGGTGATAAAAGCTAAGCACTGAATTTATCTGAAGAGTTTATTAATTGAATCACTTGTCTCACCCACGAATATCAGATACACTCGATTAGCGTTGAGCTTGTAGGAAAAGATAATTGAAAGATAATTTGCAACATCCACATCTGAAGAAACCATTAATTTCCACATTTATGTTTAATTGGAAAGGGAATTATTTCACGCTTCACGGTACGCACACACATCGAGAAGTGTAATTATGACATCAAAATTTTCGTCCGGCTGCAACAACGGCTGCGGTCATAGCTAGGATGGTTGAACGCGGTGCTCCGCTGACGCCCCGCACTTTGGACTATGAGGGAGACGTTTGAAGACAACCCGACGACGAGCATTCGAAATATGGGCTGCTGCAGAGCACGCAGGTCTCTGCTGTGTGTACCGTTAAAAGGGAGATTTGTTGTTGATCCGTTCTTCAATTTCCGAGCATTTGTTCAAATGGCTCTGAGCACTATGGGACTCAACTGCAGAGCTCATTAGTCCCCTAGAACTTAGAACTAGTTAAACCTAACTAACCTAAGGACATCACAAACATCCATGCCCGAGGCAGGATTCGAACCTGCGACCGTAGCGGTCTTGCGGTTCCAGACTGCAGCGCCTTTAACCGCACGGCCACTTCGGCAGGCCCCGAGCATTTGTTCCTCATCAAAGTTTTTCTAGATGTCCGTAATGAGAACTGAAATATCATGTATATACACTCCTGGAAATGGAAAAAAGAACACATTGACACCGGTGTGTCAGACCCACCATACTTGGTCCGGACACTGCGAGAGGGCTGTACAAGCAATGATCACACGCACGGCACAGCGGACACACCAGGAACTGCGGTGTTGGCCGTCGAATGGCGCTAGCTGCGCAGCATTTGTGCACCGCCGCCGTCAGTGTCAGCCAGTTTGCCGTGGCATACGGAGCTCCATCGCAGTCTTTAACACTGGTAGCATGCCGCGACAGCGTGGACGTGAACCGTATGTGCAGTTGACGGACTTTGAGCGAGGGCGTATAGTGGGCATGCGGGAGGCCGGGTGGACGTACCGCCGAATTGCTCAACACGTGGGGCGTGAGGTCTCCACAGTACATCGATGTTGTCGCCAGTGGTCGGCGGAAGGTGCACGTGCCCGTCGACCTGGCACCGGACCGCAGCGACGCACGGATGCACGCCAAGACCGTAGGATCCTACGCAGTGCCGTAGCGAACCGCACCGCCACTTCCCAGCAAATTAGGGACACTGTTGCTCCTGGGGTATCGGCGAGGACCATTCGCAACCGTCTCCATGAAGCTGCGCTACGGTCCCGCACACCGTTAGGCCGTCTTCAGATCACGCCCCAACATCGTGCAGCCCGCCTCCAGTGGTGTCGCGACAGGCGTGAATGGAGGGACGAATGGAGACGTGTCGTCTTCAGCGATGAGAGTCGCTTCTGCCTTGGTGCCAATGATGGTCGTATGCGTGTTTGGCGCCGTGCAGGTGAGCGCCACAATCAGGACTGCATACGACCGAGGCACACAGGGCCAACACCCGGCATCATGGTGTGGGGAGCGATCTCCTACACTGGCCGTACACCACTGGTGATCGTCGAGGGGACACTGAATAGTGCACGGTACATCCAAACCGTCATCGAACCCATCGTTCTACCATTCCTACACCGGCAAGGGAACTTGCTGTTCCAACAGGACAATGCACGTCCGCATGTATCCCGTGCCACCCAACGTGCTCTAGAAGGTGTAAGTCAACTACCCTGGCCAGCAAGATCTCCGGATCTGTCCCCCATTGAGCATGTTTGGGACTGGATGAAGCGTCGTCTCACGCGGTCTGCACGTCCAGCACGAACGCTGGTCCAACTGAGGCGCCAGGTGGAAATGTCATGGCAAGCCGTTCCACAGGACTACATCCAGCATCTCTACGTTCGTCTCCATGGGAGAACAGCAGCCTGCATTGCTGCGAAAGGTGGATATACACTGTACTAGTGCCGACATTGTGCATGCTCTGTTGCCTGTGTCTATGTGCCTGTGGTTCTGTCAGTGTGATCATGTGATGTATCTGACCCCAGGAATGTGTCAATAAAGTTTCCCCTTCCTGGGACAATGAATTCACGGTGTTCTTATTTCAATTTCCAGGAGTGTATTTTGCCTTAAAATGATGTTGTGATTATAAAATCATAATTAGGTGTGTCTGGTACATAAGAATTATTGCCCCATGAACTTAAAGTTCGCCTCACATTTCTGTTTCGGTGAGTGAACTTCAAAACAGTTTTTTTCCTTCTTTTGTATTCCGGCAATGTATAACAAACAACTCTTACGGCAGAGTGTACTAACTTCGATTAAAAGTCAGCGCGGGATTAGCCGAGCGGTCTCAGGCGCTGCAGTCATGGACTGTGCGGCTGGTCCCGGCGGAGGTTCGAGTCCTCCCTCGGGCATGGGTGTGTGTGTTTTTCCTTAGGATAATTTAGGTTAAGAAGTGTGTAAGCTTCGGGACTGATGACCTTAGCAGTTAAGTCCCATAAGATTTCACACACATTTGAACATTTTTGATTAAAAGTCAACTGCGATAAAGTTGTCATTTAACCCTGTTCAATGCAAAATTCTGGTGCACCGACATCGATCAGAGATAAACGAGGGAATAGGCCGCCGTTAAATTCGACCGAGGCTCACGCCCGGTCTTCTAGAATGACAAGGGTTTTATGTGTGTACGATGTTAAGATGGCGGCGCGTTTCCATGTACTGAGCCAGACCCAAGACATCGTGCACTGAACCCTGTACTTAAAGAGGAATGCAGAAATTTTATTAATTTATGAATCAATGTTATCAGGAGTCGAATTAAATTGTGCTTCCACAGGTGACAACACTGCCTGTTTTACCTCTGGCAAGGGGACAACACGGCAAATGGAATTTTGTGATTCTCATATTTATGGTACGTGAAGTTCAAAACTCAAATATACGTCTCCCAAAGCAGTTCGATGGAACTCTCAAAAATTCTCAAGAATATAACCTTCTAAGTTTGCCGTCCACATTTAATACGCTACAAAGAAAAAATTTGTTTTCGATACGCGCTCTGACTCCGTGGTAGAGTGCTTTCCCTCTCTGTGGGGGAGTCTGCGTTCGACTCCACGTGGATACAAAATTTTAAACAAAGGCGCATGTTCTATGAGCACTGACGTGAAGCGTAAAACACAAAAAGATAGAAAAATTAATATTTAGTCTTTTTAATTATACAGTCTTGATTAGCAATCTTTTATAAAACGTAGCTAGTTAAGAACTTTTTTTAAAAATGAAAACTGGATTCTTGTTTGCAGTACATAGTTAGAAATAAGAAGAAGTGGATTTTTCATGCAAATGACCATTAAATGTGTTAATTAGCATATATCTGATGAATTTTACATGTAAATGACGTAGGCGTTCGAACTGAATGGAAAAAAGTAATGGCCGAAACGAGAGTCCGTTCATTTCTTCTTTTATACTGCAGCCATCAGTTTTTTTTTTTTATTTCGGAGAACTGATGTATTCGCTCCGACCAGATCGAGATTCCGTTTCATACTTCGAAACATTTGCTGTTCTTCTTTTGTTTCCCATTTCACCGAACATAAACTAACGGATTAGTAGCGAGGTACAGCCACATTTCTGCTTGTCGACGACGTTGAGAGAATGTCACAATGTTGTGACTAACCAGCGATTGTCTAGAAAACTTAAGTAGAGGCTGTATGCTGCCGTGTGCAAATTCACATCTGTATTAACATCTTTCTGCATCTCCAGGCCGCCTTCCATTGTAACACACGGTCAAACGCACAGGGGCTGACGACGGTTTGCTGCCTGGTGATTAACGCTGGTGCACCGCAGATGCATTTTAAATGCGGTTTACTCTCAATCGTGATCGCCGGACCTCAGTTATACTGCTTTTCGACCGAGGTTGGCGCATTCGGCCATTATTCTTACTTTCTTTTAGCATTAATTACAGATCTGACCAAGGCATTAGTCGAAATCACGTTGTAAATGAAGGAATATATTTAGCAGGTCTAGACGGGTTTGTTGTAGAGATGGGCAAAGTCATTCATCCTCGGGAAAAAGTTCACTGGTGATCGCTCTTCTTTGGGAACCATTCATTTTTACTTGTTGACCGTTCACTGTGCTTGGTATATGATCTTATGAAAAATTGAAAATTATTACCATAGGTGACTGAATATAGAAGGCACCAAGAGGGGGCACATGCCTCCCCCAGAGTACAGAGTTTTTATTCATAACAGAATTCTCACACGCTTGTAATTTTCGTGATTCTGAAAAACATCTCGTTTAAGCAATTGCAGCGTTGTGTGGCTGATCGCAGTGAAATAATATAAGGTGGCGCACGAAATACCGGCCCCGAGTACAGACTGCTCGCCAATGACGCACTATTTGTTGACCGCTAAGAGGAGAACAGATAAACATGTAATAATTAGGCAGTGAGGAAATAACAAATAAGCTAATGCAAACAACTTCGAAACAATAGATGACGATTGGTAAGCGACAGTGAGCAGTCTAGTACTCGGGGCCGATTATTCGTGCGCCACCCTGTACCACTGAAATAATATTGTAGGAGTTATCATATTCTCTTTACAAAATGTGACACCATACGCTCGATTACGAAGTGCGGGCTTCATTCGGTTGTAAATTGGTCTGCCTTCCACAACAATGAACATGCTCTTTTAAAATGGTTCAAATGGCTCTGAGCACTATGCGACTTAACTTCTGAGGTCATCAGTCGCCTAGAACTTAGAACTAATTAAACCTAACTAACCTAAGGAGATCACACACATCCATGCCCGAGGCAGGATTCGAACCTGCGACCGGAGCGGTCGCTCGGCTCCAGAATGTAGCGCCTAGAACCGCACGGCCACTCCGGCCGGCCCATGCTCTTTCACCTTCCATCAAAAAAAGACGGAAAATGGTCACTAGTGTGTGCCGTGCCGACATCCTTTGCATGCGTAATAACAAAATCTTGTCTTTTTACAGGTATTTCTTCTGCTGTTTATCTAAATAGTGAAGTAAGCTGATACGTCGTTTTGTTACCTGAAAAGGTATGTGTCTTACATACCACACAATTTTCATGTAATTTACGTAATTGTAAAACACATTTTCATTACCAGTCGGGGACGCTGAATGGAATACGAAAAGTTCAGAGTTCAGAAAAGGTTTGAAACAGATCTAGAATGGGCGTGCGAAGCGAACGAAACGAACAACAACAACTCGATACTGAACTAACTACGAGCAGTCGGCAATCGAGCTGAGACGAGTGGCCACGCGAAGGACGAGTCCGGCCGAGCGAGACCGAGACCGAGACAGACGGGAACGGGACCGAGGCTGCAACGAGACCGGCCGACGTGCCGTTGCCGGAACGAGACCGACCGTTTCTCGTTCCCGGGAACTATAAGCAGAAAGCCGAGACGGAAGTGAACTGTGAAAGACTGTTCCGTAGAATTCGTTCTTCGCTCGTTCAGTTCACCTTGGTGAACCGTTCCTTTGGACCCATTAGTTTGCGAACGACCCATCTCTAGTTTGTTGACAACATACAAGGTGCTTCAAAATGGTTCAAATGGCTCTAGGTACTATGGGACTTAACATCTGAGGTAATCAGTCCCCTAGACTTAGAACTATTTAAACCTAACTAACCTAAGGACATCACACACATCAATGCCCGAGGCAGGATTCGAACCTGCGACCGTAGCAGCAGCGCGGTTCCGGACTGAAGCGCCTAGAACCGCTCGGCGACTGCGGCCGGCCTCGGTGTTTATCAAGTACCTTATCATTTTTATAATTTTTTTTAATTTTTTCAAGTAATATAAAAGAATGTACACAAGATATGAAACAACAGCTGTTTTTGCTGACCGATCGTGTCCGGAACTAAGTCAATGCCCCTTTTCCTGGGAAATGTATTGGCCGAGCATCGCACACACTCTGGACTGCCCGCTCGCCCTATTTACCCACAATGGGCTTTTTAATCTGGGTATTTACCACGTCCAATGGATATCAAGTGAAAATCAGTAATCTTCAGCAATTGAAAAACCGCAGTTTCGCAGGTGTGGAACAAATAACGCCAGCAGTGTTAGCAACAGTGTTTCATTGAAATGATTAAGTTTGTATCAAGAAATGTCTCAACGTGTTGATGTTGTTTATAGTCCGTAAAGAATGTGTTCAAGTGGAAAATGGCACGTGACTCTATAAACACCCTGTGCAACCGATAACTGCCGCTAGACTGCACTGCGGTCGCAAATCACGGTGAGCACCACGTTACGTTCCGTGTGATGAAGCAGTTCGTTTCTGAGGGTGCACCAACCCCGTTGCAAACCACGATTGGCCATCTTCACGATGAGAATCACGTCCGTGTGAGGGTGGCTGTCTCTCCAGGTACACGGTGGGGGGATTTGGCAATACGCCTCGTTGTCAACTCTTCTCACATGCTTTCAGCCACACACGTCACGTGCTGCTAGTACTGACTGCACAAAATACTCCCCTGAAAGAATCTGTTATACACCTGTTCCCGGGTTACATTTTTTTTTCAAACACTGGTTCCTTCAGTACTTAGACTGCAACGTCTTCCTTTGTGCTAAAAGCACCGCAGAAGTCGTTTGGTGTTGGCGGCACGCTGCCTTTTTATCTTTGCTCCGTGTTCCCGAGTCAAGGTTCAGCGCGCGGGAGATAGGCTGTAATCGCGAAGATTCATCTGCGTGACTCGCGAGTAATTTTATCTAGAGGCCGCACTGCGAAGACGCAGACGCCCCAACTATTTGTTCTAATGAATAAGAATAGGTCGCGGTTATTGTGGGAACATCTGGAGGCGCCCAGAGGTGGCTCGACAGAGTATGGTTCAAATGGGTCTGAGCACTATTGAACTTAACATCTGAGGTCATCAGTCCCCTAGACTTGGAACTACCTACACCTAACTAACCTAAGGACATGACACACATCCATGCCCGAGGCACGTGATGATGATGATGATGATGTTTGGTTTGTGGGGCGCTCAACTGCGCAGTTATCAGCGCCCGTACAATTTCCCAACTTTTGCTCAGTCCAATTTCGCCACTTCCCTGGATGATGATGAAATGATGAGGACAACACAAACACCCAGTCATCTCGAGGCAGGTGAAAATCCCTGACCCCGCCGGGAATCGAACCCGGGACCCCGTGCTCGGGAAGCGAGAACGCTACCGCGAGACCACGAGCGGCGGACCCCGAGGCACGATTCCAGCCTGCGACCGTAGGAGCAGCGCGGTTCCGGACTGAAGCCCTAGAACCGCTCGGCCACAGCGGCCGGCTTTTATTTACAAAACAAGTATTTATATGCTTGCTGCGGAGGATGGCCACACAAACAAACTTGTTAACCTAAGAATTATTTCTATCTGTCTGAGGCAGACACCTACATGCGCATGTGGGGAAGAAGGTTCCCCCAGAACACACTGTCTTTTTCTGCGGGCAATACGCGAACAATAGACATACACTACACTTAGATTACACAGATACAGACATTGATATATACACAGCAATAAGAGACGAAAAACAATGGGCTCTATTAAACGCACTGACAAACAGTACTTCAAAAACAACATACGAAGAGTACATGCGGACACGACATAACAGACATGCCTACGTGCAATGTAACAACAAACTCCAGAGGGTGAACAGCGATACCCACAGTCACGGTGAAAATAGTGACAATTAGGAGGAACAGGAGGAGGAAGCTGAGATGTGACAGTAAATAAGCATAAGGTGCTGGCGATCTAGCGAAGAAATCACCAAATGCTGTACATGGATGGGCACCTAAAGTAGTTAATACATAGGATTAGTAATAAATAGGATAAGCAATATTATTTCTCTATTAATAACCAAATGTGTGTGTGTGTGTGTGTGTGTGTGTGTGTGTGTGTGACTGGCGGTCAACGGCTCGAAGAAACCATTCCGAGGTATTCGCCGTCAGCCACATTTGGTGATGGTACTAACAAATCTCTCTTCTATCCTATCATCTTTCTATATTCTTCTTTTTAAAAAATTATTTATATTTCAAGCTTAAATTATTGTTATTTCGAAAAGTATCATTCTTTGTAAATTCTGTAGATAAAACAAAAGAAAAGAAAACTGTAAAAAGATGAAAAACGAAAATTGTAAGATGTACGACCTGTTTTAAACATCAGGTAACAAGTCTATAATTTGGCAATAAATAAATAAATAAAAAATATAGATCGATGAATGAAAGAAGTACAAAATGTCACGAAAAAACGGAAAACAGCAATGTGAGTCAGTGACGGATGAAATAAATATGAAGTTCACGGAAGCCAAGGCGAAATGGCTGCAGGAAAAGAGTCAAGAAAACGAAAACGAAATGGTCGTCGGAAGGTCAGATCGAGCACATACCGGGTGGTTATAATTAAAGTACAGCTACTCACAGAGTTGCAGTGTGCGCTGTAATTATCGTATGACAGTGAAACTCGGTAGATATGCTAGTGCGTTAATGCAGAACCGATTTAAGCTGTAAAAGATATTAGCTACAATGTTGGTCACCAGGTGCATATCTGGCGCTGTACACTGTTTGTCTGACATTAACGCTACTATTTGACAAACCGTAACGTGATGGAATAGTTTGACTGTTGGGAAGAGAGACCGTGCTTTGTTAGTGTAACTGGTTTTTGTGAACGAAACCCATTACTGTGCTGCGTTGAGAGAGTATCGCAGACTGAAAGGTCTGAAGAGAGGCGTGGTGTCAATAAATGATTTAAGAGGATGATAATGGAATTCGGAAACACGGGTGAGCGTGGTTTGGCACCTGGAAGAGGAAGGCGTCCTATCCCGGTGAAAGTTACTGGCGAGGTTGCTCTTGCTGTAAGTGACCACGCAACACGTTCCTCGGTTATATCTAGCGCTCATACAGTGTCACGAGAATTGTCCATCCTATGGTCAACAGTGCAGAAAGTTTCGCGGCCTATATTACACTGGCACCGGTACAAGATCCAGACGGTGCAGCAACTGAAACTTCAGAAACCGCAGCAACGTTCTGAATTTGCTCTTCAGTTTCTGGCACGGATCGAAGTTGGTGACATCTGCTCTGGAAACAATCTATGGAATGGCCAGACACATTTTACACTATGGGGTGCAGTGAATATACAGAACTGCCGAATCTGGAGTACTGTTAAACCGGGTGTTGTGCTCGAACAGCCGTTGGACTCGCCGTTATGTGGCTGTGTGGTGCGGATTCACAAGCACCTTTATTCTCGCTCCGTTCTTCTCTCAAGAGAATACACCCAGAGGGCCTGTGAAGTGTACGTTATGTAGATCACCTTGTACAGTGCTCGTAAAGTCAAAACACACAAACATACACTCCTTGTACAGTATGTGACTGCTGCTTTGCAAGAGCGCAACTGTGGTTCAAAAAATTGTTCAAATGGCTCTGAGCACTATGGGACTTAACATCTTAGGTCATCAGTCCCCTAGAACTTAGAACTACTTAAACCTAACTAACCTAAGGACATCACACAACACCCAGCCATCACGAGGCAGAGAAAATCCCTGACCCCGCCGGGAATCGAACCCGGGAACCCGGGCGTGGGAAGCGAGAACGATACCGCACGACCACGAGATGCGGGCAGCGCAACTGTGCGCAAACCACTGTTTTCACGCAACATGGAGCAACACCTCACGTCACTAACCCGGTGAATGATCTGCTCCCTGTAACCTTCCACGAACGTGTTATCTCCAGAGGATTTCCGGCTGCGTGGCCTGCGATATCACCTGATCCGAAACCATGTGACATTTGGCTCTGGGGCTATCTAAAAGAGAGACACATTCGGCCTTTATCTGATCTGAAGGCCAGTATATAGGAAGACGCTGCTCAGATTCCACCGGAACTGCTGCGAGCAACTGTTGATCAAGTGGTTTTGCGGATACAGCATCTCATCGACGTCTCCGGTGCAACAAATTGTCTAAACTAAACTATGGTTAATAACACAATCAACATTAAGCGTTTCTCATCTGCCCACGTCCCGTTCCAAATCAATTACATATGAAAACATTTCTGCACGTTTTCTTGTATTCAAAGTACCAGATTTGCACCTGGTGGCCAAAACTGGAACTAATTTTTTTCCAGCGTGAATCGGTTCCGCATTAACGCATTACCGTATCTACCAGATTTTGTTGTCATGTGGTAAGTACAGACCACTCTGCACCTCTGTGGATAGCTGCTCTTTAATTATCACCATCTGGTAGAAAAATCTGCGGTTATATTAGAAGCAATGGGGGTTAATATTAATGGTGCAATGGAAATTCTGCTGTTATTTATTTATTTGTCGTTTGATAACAGAAAAATATAGAAACTATTTACGACAAATACATGCATTTCTATACAAATACACACGCTCTCAAGTTCTTAATGGAGTCACAGTTCGCAGTCCAGGTTGGAAATCCAGTCAGAAGCTTTTGCAGACAAATTGTAAAGGTCTTCCATTGTCCCTTTGAGTATTCTGAGGGAACATTCAAACGTTATGCGATTTACTTTCTGCTGCTCTTCGCGGCAGTCACATTGAGGGGGGGGGGGGGGATTCCATTCCAATTGGTGTAGCAATGCTTCACATCTGCCCCAGTCAGCTCTAAGAAGAAGTGCTCATGGCTCTTAATATAAGGCATTTCATAGCCCATGTTTAGTAGATTTTTTTGCTTCGAAGGATCATTCCTGTTATATACCTCAATACCCACCATTCCTCCTGGGACACCCTGTATAGCAAAACGTCCTTCAGGTACTTCAAATCTGATGTCTGTTTTGCACGTGTGCGGAGTTTAAAAAACAATTTCGACAGATGGCACAACCGTAGTGAACCGTCAAACTGTCGTCTACGCAAGACACTCGCTAAAAGGAACGTGATGTAATTCAATCTTGCTTGCGGAACAAGGATCCGTGGTGAACATCTAGTGCAGTGTGTGGTAATGACGCAATAGATAGGAATACTGCTGGGCGCTGGGTGAAGAGAGTTGCAGCGTCAGGAAGAGCAGAAACTCGGCTGCACGGTCGCCCGCGTTCCGGGCGTACTGTCAAGGCCACTGCTGGCGCCGTCGGACTTACGGGCCACTTAAGCATTCTCTACGCGTGACACACTTCGAAGATGATGAGAGCGTAACTCATGCAGTGAACATATGGCTACGAGCACAGCACAAGAGCATTTACCAACAGGGAACACAAGCTCTTACACAACTCTGAAGTAAGGCCACAGAACGTAATGGAGGCTATCTAGAAAAACAGTACACGCAAAAGAAATGTTGACTGATATTGTCACCAAATTCTAAAACACGAGAGGCAATGCCGAATCCTACGACTTACCTTAGAAAACAGGCCAACCTGCCGCGTGGAGTGGCCGCGCGGTTTAAGGCACCATGTCACGGATTGCGCGGCCCCTCCCGCCAGAGGTTGGAGTCCTCCCTCGGGCATCTGTGTCTATGTTGTTCTTAGCATAAGTTAGTTTAAGTAGTGTGTAAGTGTAGGGACCGATGACCTCAGCAGTTTGGTCCCTTAGGTATTCACACACATCTGAACGGCAAACCTATGTTTATACCATTTATAGATTTGGACAGAGGTTTTCAAAATGTTGACTAGGATACACTCTCGCAAATGCTGAAGGTACAGGGGTAAAATACACGAAAGCGGAAAGCAGTTACGAGAGTCGAAGGACCTGAAATGGAACCAGTAGTTCGGAAGGGAGTGAAACATGACTGTAGCCTATCCCCGTTATTCGATATGTACATTGAGAAAGCAATAAATCTGTCAGAAGCCGAAAAACACTTCGTAAATCAGTCGAAAGAAATGGATAATGTCTTGAAAGGAGGTAATAAGATGGACATCAATATCACTTAAATAAAGGTAGTAGATGTAGTCGAATTAAACCAACCGATGCTCTAATAATTGCATTAGGAAGTGAGGCACTAAAAGTAGTCGATAAGTTTTATTTTTAGGGTAGCAAAAAATTGAAAATGCCGAAGCGGAAATACAATGCTTCAAACACGTCGTAATTCACCAGCAAGAGCTGATAAAAAAATTTCTTTATAATACAACTAGTTTCGGCCCACAGACCATCATCAGGTACCGTGAAATATATAGAACGGCTTACAACGCGATATAAAACAATGGCGTCACGTAGTACAAAATCTATGGTAGCAAGTGCCTCCTCTCGTAACGTTGTTGGCTAACTGTTATTATATTACAAAAGAGAGATTTATCTAGTGCATTTTTACTATTAACGATGTAATTTGTATTACTATTTGATAACAGTGTCGAGTCGTGCAGTTTATATTATTTGACGGAACTGATTTTATAACGCCACGTATGGTGTTGTAAATACACACATCAATCGCCTCGGTCCCGAGAGTTCCGCAACGTGTACAGAAAAACTGAAATAGTGATCAACATAAACATCATTTTCTCCATGAAAACCACACATTGCATGTTGTACCACCAGCAACGAGACCTTCAGAGGTGGTGGTCCAGATTTCTGTACACAGCGATACCTCTAATACCCAGTAGCACGTCCTCCTGCATTGATGCAAGCCTGTATTCGTCGTGGCATACTATCTACAAGTTCATCAAGGCACTGTTGGTCCACATTGCCCCACTCCTCAACGGCGATTCGGCGTAGATCCCTAAGAGTGGTTTGTGGGTCACGTCGCCCATAAACAGCCCATTTCAATCTATCCCAGGCTTGTTCGATAGGGTTCATGTGTGGAGAACATGCTGGCCACTCTAGTCGAGCGACGTCGTTATTCTGAAGGAAGTCATTCACAAGATGTGCACAATGGGGTCGCGAATTGTCGTCCATGAAGAGGAATGCCTCATCAGTATGCTAACGATATGGTTAAACCATCGGTCGGAGGATCGCAATGACGTATCGCACAGCTGTTACGGCGCCTTCCATGACCACTAGCGGCGTACGTCGGCCTCACATAATGCCACCCCAAAACAGCAGGGAACCTCCGCCTTGCTGCACTCGCTGGACGCTGAGTCTAAGGCGTTCAGCCTGACCGGGTTGCCTCCAAACATGTCTCCGACGATTTTCTGGTTGAAGGCAACTGCGACACTCATCGGTGAAGAGAACGTGATGCCAATCCTGAGCGGTCCATTCGGCATGTTGTTGGGCCCATCTGTACCGCGCTGCATGGTGTCGTGGTTGCAAAGATGGACCTTGCCATGTACTTCGGGAGTGAAGTTGCGCATCATGCAGCCTGTTGCGCACAGTTTGAGTCGTACGTAACACGACGTCCTGTGGCTGCATGAAAAGCATTATTCAACATGGCGGCGTTGCTGTCAGGGTTCCTCCGAGGCATAACCCGTGGGTAGCGGTCATTCACTGGAGTAGTAGCCCTTGGGCGGCCTGAGCGAGGCATATCATCGACAGTTCCTGTCCCTCTGTATCTCCTCCATGTCCTAACATCGCTTTGTTTCACTTCGAGACGCCTGGACATTTCCCTTGTTGAGAGCCCTTCCTAGCACAAAGTAACAATGCGTGCGCGATCGAACCGCTATATTGACTGTCTAGGCATGGTTGAACTACAGACAACACGAGCCGTGTACCTCCTTCCTGGTGGAATGACTGGAAGTGATCGGCCTTCGGACCCCCTCAGTCTAATTGGCGCTGCTCATGCATGGTTGTTTATATCTTTTGGCGGGTTTATTGACGTCTCTGAACAGTCAACGTCTATCTTCAGGAGTTCTTGAACCCGAGTGATGATAAACGTTTTTTTATGTGTATAATTCACAATACCTGATGATAGTCTGTGGACCAAAACTGGTTCCATAACAGGGAAATTTTTATCAACATCTCTTGGCGTTGAATCATAATTCTTACGAGCTGTGGGGAACCAACTTCTTAAAATGCATTTATATAAAATGCAATAGCATGGAAAGCATTTTCTATAACATCGAATATAAATTTAAGTGTTAGACAGTCTTAACTGAAAATATTTATCTGGAATGTATTCTTGTACAGTGGTGAAACTTGGACGATAATCAGCTGAGGCAAGAAGAGAGCGGAACATTTTGAAATGTGGCGCTGCAGACAAAAAATGACAATTAAGTAGGCAGAACAGGTAACTAATGTGGATGTACTAAATTGAACTGTTGTGTAGAGAAATTCATGGCAGAACCTGACTAAGAGAAGGGACCAGATTAAGTGACACATCCTCTGGCATCAACGAATCTTCTGTTGAATAACGGACGGAAGTGTTGGTGGTGAGGGGACGGTAAAAATTGTAGAGGGTGACGAAGCCTTGGTTGCAGTAAGCAGGTTCAAATGGATGCAGATTGCAAGACACTTTGGAAGGATAAGATACTGCCGTATCAGTGTTTATCTTTTGCTTTCCTTCGCTGTTTCCAGGAAGATGGTTTCCTGCCGCTTGACGTTCCACTAACTCATGGTTTCATTTTTTATTTATTTGCGAGAAAAGCGCGCCATCTAATCTTTTTATCTTTCGTCTAACTGAAAGCTCCCTAATAAGACACCTCATCGCAACGACTACCATTATTTCATTTTTACAGAGTGAAACTGTTCACTATAAAAAGAGAAAATAAAAAAGACGTTGCCAGCTTTAGTGACCTCATCACAAATTCGTATAGTGACACAGGGGACACAGAAATGCAGATACTTAGTTTGAAAGCCAAACGTTTTGAAACTAAATTCCTCTACACACTGTGCCTACAAGACAAATCCGCCTGACCACCCGAAGAGTAGTTGATGCTGGAACATATGAGCACAATTTTTTATTTTGGTTCTGGACACAGAGTTATTTGGGGTTGTGTAGATAACTAGGACACCATGTGTATGGAGGAAATAACGTAATCATGATCTTCATGAAACTTCCTGGCAGATTAAAATTGTGTGCCGGACCGAGACTCGAACTCGGGACCTTTGCCTTTCGCGGGCAAGTGCTCTACGAACTGAGCTACTCAAGCACGACTCACGGCCCGTCCTCACAGCTTTACTTCTGCCAGTACCTCGCCCCCTACCTTCCAAACTTTACAGAAGCTCTCCTGCGAACCTTGCAGAACTAGCACTCCTGAAAGAAAGGATATGCGGAGACATGGCTTAGCCACAGCCTGTTTCCAGAATGAAATTTTCACTCTGCAGCGGAGTGTGCGCTGATATGAAACTTCCTGGTCGATTAAAACTGTGTGCCGGGACGAGCCTCGAACTCGGGACCTTTGCCTTTCGCGGGCAAGTGCTCTACCATCTGAGCTACCCAAGCACGACTCACGGCCCGTCCTCACAGCTTTACTTCCGCCAGTACCTCATCTCCTACCTTCCAAACTTAACATGATCTTTATGCCTTAGAACCTACGACTTGTTGCGAACGTTAAATTTGGTATTTCAATCTTCCTTTTGGTTTGCACAATCTGCGGAACCCAAATGACTTACACCCAGGGATCGGTTTCGCTCTTCCATTTATATGGCACCTCCAGGTGTAATGGGACGAAATTGAAGCGTCACCCATCGACCAGTGTCAGCCCAGTTTGCAGGTGAATATAAGTTTAATTTAGTTTTTGTTTATGTATTTTTGTAATATTTTGTAATGGTTGTGAATTGTCTAAAGTTTTTGTATTTTTTTTTATGTTTCATGTACGGAGAGGGCGGCGCAACGAACGGAGACAGCATCTTCGCTGCCGGGACCAGAGAGAAAATTGCTGGCCACTATACGTCGCGGGTCGACAGCCAAAGAGCAACAGAAGATCCTGGAACCGAGTTGTTGCGTCGTGCTTCTAAAAATTGATAAATGAAAATATGTAATTTTTTTGTACAACAATGACGTCATAGAGAGCTTAATCTTATTGAAAATGTCAGTCCTATCTTGTCAAGGCTCAGGTTCACGTCTGTATGTAGGAAGATAATAAACTGGTGGATGCTATTAAAGTTGAAATACGTGTTCTGAAGATTTATTTATGAAGAATTATGTGAATGAATTAATAATATATTTGACGAGATTATTGAATTTTGACAGTGTTCATCGCGACTTTGAATCTCAAAAGTTTATTCAATGTGTGATTCTAATATCGATTAAATCAAGATAACGTGTGTCAATATAATTTCTGAGGAGAAACAAACGACATCTAAAACTGAAAAAGTTTACGCAAACCAATTGACCCGAGTGACGTAATTCTGTGCATACGATTCAAATGATGTTTTACAGTTTCATTCAAGAACCATTCTGTGACAATTTAAAAAGAATATAAATAATTTTGAAGTTGGTTGTAACTGACGTAGGTGACGAAGTCTACACATGGTCATATGTCGAAAGAAAATCATTTATAAAGAATTTACGTCGTTACACTACACAGGTTTGATGGTATTGTAAGGTTTTGTCATTTAAGTTGTGATATCTTCCTTCCTCACAATGTTTCTTAGCGTCCAACTTACACTGAAGTATCGCATGCACAGATATAAAAGGGCAGCACACTGGCGGAGCTGTCGTGTTTACACAGGTGGTTCATGTGAAAAGGTGTCCGGTGTGATTACGGCAGCACGACGAGGAATTAACAGACTTTGAAGGATGAATGGTAGTTGGAGCTAGACGCATGGGACACTGCATTTTGGAAGTGACCATATCGGTTGGACCCTAGACAACTGGAAAACCACGGCCTGCTCAGACGAGTCCCGCTTTCAGTTGGTACGAGCGTGGGGTAGACCCCACGAACCCATGGACCTAAGTTGTGAACGAGGCGCTGTAGAAGTTGGTGGTGTCCCCATGATGGTTTGGGCTGTGTCTACATGGAGAGGACTGGGTCCTCTGGCCCAAGTGAAACTATCATTGACTGGCAATGGTTATGTTCGGCTACTTGGAGACAATATGCAGCTATTCTTGGTCTTCACGTTCCCAAACTACGATGGAATTTTTATGGGTGACAATGCGACATGTCATCGGGCCGTAACTGTTCGCAATTGGTTCGAAGAACAATCCGGAGATTTGTAGCGAATAGTTTGGCCACCCAAATCACCAAGCATGAATCCCATCGAACATTTATGGGACATAATGGAGAGGTCAGTTCGTGTACAAAATCCTGCACCGGCAACTCTCTCGCAGTTATGGGCGCCTGTAGAGGTAACACGGCAAAATACAGGGTTATTACAAATGATTGAAGCGATTTCACAGCTCTACAATAACTTTATTATTTGAGATATTTTCACAATGCTTTGCACACACGTACAAAAACTCAAAAAGTTTTTTTAGGCATTCACAAATGTTCGATATGTGTCCCTTTAGTGATTCGGCAGACATCAAGCCGATAATCAAGTTCCTCCCGCACTCGGCGCAGCATGTCCCCATCAATGAGTTCGAAAGCATCGTTGATGCGAGCTCGCAGTTCTGGCACGTTTCTTGGTAGAGGAGGTTTAAACACTGAATCTTTCACATAACCCCACAGAAAGAAATTGCATAGGGTTAAGTCGGGAGAGCGTGGAGGCCATGACATGAATTTCTGATCATGATCTCCACCACGACCGATCCATCGGCTTTCCAATCTCCTGTTTAAGAAATGCCGAACATCATGATGGAAGTGCGGTGGAGCACCATCCTGTTGAAAGATGAAGTCGGCGCTGTCGGTCTCCAGTTCTGGCATGAGCCAATTTTTCGCGGGCTACGCGTGAAACTTGCCCGCACGCGTTCAACCGTTTCTTCGCTCACTGCACGCCGACCCGTTGATTTCCCCTCACAGAGGCATCCAGAAGCTTTATACTGCGCATACCATCGCCGAATGGAGTTAGCAGTTGGTGGATCTTTGTTGAACTTCGTCCTGAAGTGTCGTTGCATTGTTATGACTGACTGATGTGAGTGCATTTCAAGCACGACATACGCTTTCTCGGCTCCTGTCGCCAATTTGTCTCACTGCGCTCTCGAGCGCTCTGACAGCAAAAACCTGAAGTGCGGCTTCAGCCGAACAAAACTTTATGAGTTTTTCTATGTATCTGTAGTGTGCCGTGACCATATGTCAATGAATGGAGCTACGGTGAATTTATGAAATCGCTTCAATCATTTGTAATAGCCCTGTATTTCTGCAGGGGACTTCCAACGAGTAGTTCACGCTACGTCGAGTTGCTGCAGTAAGGGGGAAAAAGGCGGCCAGACACGATATCACGAGGTATCCCATGACTTCTGTCACCTCAGTCTATTGTTCTACTCATTTTGTTACAATTTCTGAATTTCATTTCCAGCATGAAGTCAAACTAGACAGTGTGCAGCGCAGGAAGGTAAATCGGCTGGCGCGTTTAATGGATATGTTATTTACAAACGACTTGCAACGGGCTTCAGATGGACCACATAATGCTATGTATTCTCTTTTGTGTCGTAAAATTTCAAAATTATCCTGTTCCATTATTTTAGTCTGTCGAAACAGAGTTTGCTGCAGTGTATTTTTCAAAATTTGAAACTATTACCCGATTGTCGGCAGACAACTGCGGCAAGGCAAAGCTGTAACTGTTTATGTCACTGTAAACATGTGTCTCTGAGCACTATGGGACTTAACATCTGAGGTCATCAGTCCACTAGAACTTAGAACTACTTAAACCTAACTGACCAAAGGACAGCACACACATCCATGCCCGAGGCACGATTCGAACCTGCGACCGTAGCGGTCGCGTTATGTTACTGTACAAACCTAAATGTTGAAAAGTTCTTTTCCATTCTCTAATGGTATTGTCAGTGTCGAAATGAAGTACAGTCGGCGACGGGGGTTAACAGAAATCAGAGATTTCACTGACTCTGTCTCTCACACAAACCAAAGCACAGCAGAAGAAACTGGATTTACGCAAGAAAGTGGATAAGTAACTGTAACAACAATGCGAGAGAAGCGCGTCTTACGCGTCACACATTACGGTTGTTGACCTGAGACTGTTGGTAACAACTAACCGCCAAACCTTGGATGTGGTTTCGGGATATATTCGCAGCACAGGGGTGGGGTGGACAATTCATTGTCTGTGTGTGCCTTCCCACGCAAGTATCCTATATAATGAGGAAGTTGATGCATTAGTCAAGCAAGCGACTTCTTTAGGCGCTGTCCTGGATTTGAAATTACCTTACACAGACTACTTACGTAATGCCAAGAATCACGCAGACAAGCAATGGCAAGAGATGTGGAACGTTTCCCAGCAAACGAACGGCGGTTATTACGCAGTGCTCTAACCTCGCATTCCTAGACAGCCGTGGCTCATTAAGACACATTTGGACCGACCCACGATTTCTATCATACAACGTCAATCACGCCTCTTTTCCTCAAAATCTGAATGGGATCAACGTTTACGCTTCGCTGGCATGTGAGTGCTGAGTCGGAAGCTGATGTCAACCACACCTTGTTTATGTGCACCAAATTAGACTGCGAACCGCTGAGTATGGGATACCACCTCCCATAACAGCTACTGCTCTTTTATTTAGCAAAGACATTCGCCTCTACGAAGTGCTTGTTAAGTTCCTTAAGAGTACTGGGCACAATGTGTAGCGGTCTGAGGCGTCTTGTCGCGGGCCGTGCGGCTCCCCCCCCCACCCCCCCACCCCATAACGGGCTTGGGTGTATGTTGTCCATAGTGTAAGATTAAGTAATGTGTAGGCTTAGGGACCGATGATATAAATAGTTTGGTCCCATACGACCTTACCACAAATTTCCAAATTCTCTACACTGTGCAGGTTTTAAGGGTGTACATATTCTATTTTTCTGCCTTGCTTCTGAACATATTTCAGAAATAATGCGAATTTTAACTCGACACAGTTTTAGTTAAAATTGTGTCGAGTTAAAATTCGCATCATTTCTTTTAATCAAATTGTTGCAAAAATATAATGGACACAGCTATGAGGGTTTGAACTTTTTTACTTATAAATATGCATTTCTGTATTATTTTATTCAATTTTATGTACGTTGCAGCTACGTACTATTGATGCCCAAATCGAGTTGCTACTTGGATTGCCAATATGTTAAAAAAGAAAAGAAGTTCGTAAACCCAGTCACATTGGGTAGGTTTTTCCCCGTGGACACTGCGAAGCGAATCTACACCTACATCCTGCAAAGTGAAGTGCATGGCAGATGGTACTCCCCATTGTGCTGGTTATTAGGTAGGGCTTCTTCACGTTCTATTCCCGTATGGAGCGCGGGAAGCACGGTTTTTTAAACGTATCTTTGGCGAGGTTAGGTTAATCATGTCCTCGTGATCCCTAGGGGCACTATACGTAGGCGGTGGTAGCATATCAGGTCATCAGTCATCACTTACGGTTCGTTCTTGAAACTTTGTAAGTAAGTTTTCACGAAACACCTGACATCTACCTTCAGTTGTCTGGCAATTCAGTTTTGTCAGCATCTCCATGACGCTCAAGCATTTGAAAAAGTTAGTTACACATGTCGTCCCACGCTGAGACCGTTGCCACGCAAGAATGGCGTGTTATCACAAGAGAGTGCGTTTCCCGGGCTTCCTGCAAACACAGTAACAGGTGTGGCGGGATACCAGGTGCGCTACGGCGTGCAACCGAAATGACGTGGCAACTGGAAACTCACCCCGGAGATGAAGCACGCGTTGCACTACCACTCTAGTGGACAAAATGTCACAATTCTAATCAGATTTACCGTGAAATTCTGACGTTAAATAGCCCAAATGCGATCTCGTATCTAGTCGTAGTGCCAACAATTTGACCAAAGCCGCACCGACGTCGGTAACACTGATCGGAAAGAAAGGCCGTCGATATCGACCACAGACAACAATGTTCAGACACTCGAGGAGCTGATTAGCAACAAACACGTTTTCCAACGATGAGGGCGTTGACAGTAGGATGGTTATTCAAATGGTTCAAATGGCTCTGAGCACTATGGGACTTAACTACTGTGGTCATCAGTCCCCCAGAACTTAGAACTACTTAAACCTAACTAACCTAAGGACATCACACACATCCATGCCCGAGGCAGGATTCGAACCTGGGACCGTAGCAGTCGCGCGGTTCCGGACTGAGCGCCTTAACCGCGAGACCACCGCGGCCGACGGATGGTTATTATTTCTAAAATTATCGAGAACACGATATATCGATATTTAAAATATAACATCATCCCACGATATATTGATAGACATGCCATATATCGATACAAGAAATATCGACGTACCGGGCAAAAAAAGAAATACCAACTGCACATTGTAAATATACTGCCACTTTTAAGGCTGTATATTTTAGTATTGATTTATTATTAGATATTATGTACATCAACAAGCTAACAGTCTGCCTATTCACCTTAGAGCAAGAACTGCAAAGAAACCGATGCACTTTCACACTTTGCGATAACCACTTTGTTAAGAATGGTAAGTGCAGGTAAGAGAGACAATGAACGGTGTTCGATGTGCCCAACGTTCGGCTTCGTCACATATCGGATTTATCTGGAACCCTTCATGCCGACTCCCCTGTTTTTTTCATTTCTGCAAACGCCAGCGACCTTGCGTTGTGAAGTTAAACGTTGGTAGCGCCGAGCACCGATTACGTCAGCATTTCCCCCTCACACGTCTCCACCCTCCGCAAAGACCAATCTGGTCATTTAGGTTTTTGTCCATCAGTTTCAGCAACTGTTTCTGAAGACTCCGATGTGAAGAAATACCACTCCAGTTGCGCTAACAATTCTTTTCTAACGCAACTGGTGTGCTATTTCTTCACGTCGTAAATCTTCTTATTGCATTCACATCGCCAACCACCAGTTCAACTGGTCTTTTGCTTTTGTGCCACATATACTTGCTTCACATAATCAAAGAGATAGATCGGACATGATGAAAGCTCGAAAAGTAGTAAGACTCCTTCACACAGTGAAAGTAAAATTGTGCTCTACTACAATTTCAAAAGAACAATTTCTACTATAGATGGAAAAATGCGAAAATAATACAGTATAAAAGTAAAATATTGGCACTCGATAATGTCGTATCGATGTCGATTTATTGACATATGGGTGACAAATTATCGCCGATGGAAGTGTTAAAGGCACTCTATTGTTCCTGATCTATATTAACGACATAGGGAACAATCTGAGTAGCCTTCTTGGATATTTTGCAGATGATGCTGTCATTTACATCTTGTAAAGTCGTCAGATGACCAAAACGAATTGAAAAATGATTTAGATAAGATATGTGTATGGTGCGAAAAGAGGCAATTGGCACTGAATAAAGAAAAGTGTGAAGTTATTCACGTGAGTACTAAAACAAATCCGTTAATTTTCGATTACGCGATATGTCACACAAATCATAGGGCTGTAAATTCAAATAAATACTTAGGAATTACAATTACAAATAACCTAAATTGGAACGATCAACGGATAATGATGTGGGTAGAGCAAACCAAAGACTGCGATTCATTGTCAGAACACTTAGAAGGTGCAACAGGTCTACTAAAGAGAATGCGTACACCACGCTTGTCCGCCCTATTCTGGAGTATTGCTGTGCGGTGTGGGATCCGCATCGGGTGGGACTGACGGATGACATCGAAAAAGTGCAAAGAAGGGCAGCTCGGTTTGTATTATCGCGAAATAGTCGACATATTGTCACAGGCATGATACGGAAATTGGAGTGGCAATCATCAAAACAAAGGCGTTTATCGTTGCAACGGGATCTTCTCTTGAAGTTTCAATCACCAGTTTTCTCCTCCGACTGCGAAAACATTCTGTGGAACCCATCTACATAGGGATAAATGATCATCACGATAAAAGACGACAAATCAGGACTCGCATAGAAAAATTTAAGTGCTCTTTTTCCCGGGCGTCGTTTGAGAGTGGAACGGTAGAGGGACAGCTTAAAGGTGGTCCACTGAACCCTCTACCAGGCACATTATTGTGAATAACAGAGCAATAACGTAGATGTATCTCTATATATATTCGATAAAGTATCAACATATTGACATTTTATCAACATACCTAGTACATTAGCAGAACTTCCACTGCACGTGCTGCCACGTGCCTATTGTGCGTGGTTATTACACATTAAGGCGAGGTTTACTATCTTTTGGTTCAAAAAATCGATGTTTTTAAATTGCATTTTTGGATCCATAAAAATGTTTAGAATCCACCCCTGAAACGGTTTTCCCGCATACGGAACGGAAATGTTTGTTATTCGCAGTTAAACGAAAAAATGCACCTGCCTGAAATTGGCCTTTTCCACGCAACAAGTTTTTTTTCACTCGGAGGACGAGTTATTGTACCGGTGCTTGGGAGGAAACACAAAATTCAAACGAAAATTTGAACGCGTGTGTTTGGAAGTTAGCCCCCAAGCATTTGCATTCTGGTGCGAAGACTGTGGAGATTGTGACTTTCCCGACGGTGGGCAGCTTCAACGAAGGGTATTCAGCAATTCTGAAGACTATGACAACGATGGACGTCACCCTGGGACTGTATTCGACGCAGTTCGCCAAGCATTCGGACGACCACCGGATTCAAGCGGCCGAAAACCGCTTGTCACCGGCCGTACGAGCGGCTCTGGCGCAGCGCACGGTGGCCCAGTTCGAGCAGAACGCCCTCTATGAGGAAGAAGAAGGACTAGTTTATGGACCCGGAACAGCAGATTGAACGTAAATTGCATAATATTGCATTTACTTGTAGTCAAAACTTCAAACACGTTTTTCTCGAAATGACTTTTTTTTTATCTCGCCGTATGGTAACTTCAAATCTACTAAACCGATTGACATGATTCTTTTTTTTCGACAAAGCTAACTAAATTGTCTAGGAATTGTACCACTTTTATTCCGATCCATCAATTGTAAATATTTTTACTTGGCCGACGAAGTCGAAAAATCTATGAAAAAACCATATTTTTCTTCTAATGGCCGCCATTTTGTTTCCTTTGGTCCAAGTAACTTAAGCGAGGTACAACTCCTAAAGAATCGTATATACTTCGCTAACGTCAACTCAGTTTTGATTTCAGATGAGCCGGCTCACCTGTGACACACCACGCGTGGAGGGTCTACATGGAAATTTTTTCGTTCCGACGGCACTTCCGCCTCTGCCCTTCAACATTTCCGGTCGAAAAAATTCCAGTTTGTAGAGGAAATATCGATAAACATTTTGACTAAATTTGACATGGGTATCTATAACACATCCCGAGAAAAAAATTATTAAAGAACACACTTTTTTCGGGGCAAAGATAGTAAACCTCCCCTTAACGTCGAACGCAGACGCTGGTCTGTATTTGGTGCGTCTCCCGCGCACCTGAGCAATATTCTAAGATGGGAATATGGGGACTTTATAAGCTGATACACGATACGAATGAGGGAGGGTAAACTGGTATGCAAAGTGAGGAGGTGGAGACGGATGGCGTTCAGAGAACAATCGTAGCCTTATACGGCATTTTTGTAGCCGTATACAGCATTTTTTTTCTTAACATGGCAGTTCTGAAATGCTGAAACTGTGTGCGGCAGTGAGTAAGAGGCACAGCAGGCGATGGAGGACCTTGGCGAGGTCTTCGCAGTGATAAGATGGTGGCACGTCGCGCCTTATCAGCCGGAACACGACAGCAACGTAAACCCGTGCCACAGCGACACGTTGGAGTCAGAGGCAGGCGGTGACACTTTCACTAATACCCTTCTGAGGGTACTGCTGATTCTTCGACCAGAATACTTAAATAGTTCACGTTTCGGTCTCCGTCTGTGTTGACACCGTTTCTGATTGGGGAGAGTGCCACTTTTCTACCGCTCTCATAATGCCATCGACGTCAGCTGTATTCAAAGTTTCCATTAGCCCTAAAATGTCACTTGTCGGTCGTGGAACAGGGCTAAGTCATTTATTGCAGACTGTTCATGGATTGCTACGAGGGGGCGTTGGAAAACAAGTTTCCGCTGTCGACTGTGTTCGGGGTTTGGTGTGAAAGGAAAAAAAGAGAATGAGACATTAAAGACAAGGCATATCTTTATTTTTCTACATAAATTCCAAGTAGATTGAGACATTTGTCATACCGCTTTATAAGCTTTGATTTTCAAAAGGCCTTCGATTCCGTGAAACATAAAGTGCTCTGGCAGGTGTTGCGGAAGTATGGCATACCACAGAAGATCTTAAACATCATAAAAGATCTATATGATGGCTACGAATGCTGCATACTCCACAAGGGAAATATGACAGAGCCCATAAAAGTAACAACCGGAGTCCGGCAGGGTTGCATTTTGTCACCAACACTTTTTCTACTCATTCTAGACTCTATTATGAGAAGAGTCACAGCAGGCAGGAGACGAGGAATCCAGTGGGGGATCCACGAACGTCTGGAGGATTTGGATTTTGCAGACGACATAGTTTTATTAGCTCCAAGGCTGACTGATATGCAAGCTAAATTAAGCTTGCTGAAAGAAGAAGCAGAGACTGCTGGCCTCAAGATAAATACAGGCAAAACAAAGGAAATGAGAGTAAACTCAGGTAACATGGAGATGCCCCTGTTAATAGGTGAGCAGCGAGTGGAGACTGTCAACTCATTCCTGTATCTGGGTAGTATAGTGGCGGAAGATGGCGGAGCTGGAGATGACGTGAAAAACCGCATTAAAAAGGCAAATGCTGCCTTCATACAATTGTATCCAATATGGAAAAATAGAAATATCACATACAAAACAAAACTCCGTATTTTTAATACAAATGTGAAGGCCGTTCTTCTGTACGCCAGTGAAAGCTGGATAAAAAGATAACAACCCAGTTACAAAGCTTCATAAATAGATGTCTTCGACGCATCATGAATATCTGGTGGCCAGAAAAAATATGTAATGAGGAGCTTTGGCGAATAACAAACCAGATACCTATAGAAGACCAGATACGAGAGAGAAAGTGGGGCTGGTTGGGGCACACCTTGAGAAAACCAGATGGAGCCATCGAGAAAAAAGCATTGGAACGGAATCCCCAGGGAACAAGGAAGAGAGGAAGACCAAGGGGCACATGGAAGAGGACAGTGGAAGGGGAAGCAAAAAGAGTTGGCAAGACCTGGGCAGAATTGAGGCAAATGGCCAAAGACAGAGACGGATGGCGAGTTCTCCTGGATGCCCTATGCCCCCATAGGGGCCAAAGGAATTAAGTCAAGTAAGTCAAGTTTATAAGCTTCTATAAGTCCTCCTGGAAAAAATCAGGGCGTTGCATACGGAAGAAGCGTTGAACGGCTTGTCTGACGTCAGCATTGCTGCCAAGCGTCTTCCGCCGAGAGTCTTCTTCAAAGCAGGAAATAAATGGAAGTCACTTGGTACGAGATCCGAACTGTAAGAGTTGCAATATGGTTTTGCGTTGCCGTCGCCGAGTGTTGTCTCGCATTGTCATCCAACAGCAGAACGTCAGATCTGAGAAGGCCGGGCCGCTTTTTCCGAATCACCTCTTTCAGTTTCGATAGAGTGCCACAGTACTGCGCAGCATTGATGGTTGCATCCTCCAGAAAGTCCAGAGGCAAAACTCCTTTGGCGTTCCAGAAAACGGTGAGTAGCACTATACCTGCAGACGGAGTGCTTTTGAACTTCTTTCGGACAGGTGATGACGGATGTTTCCAATCCATGGATGCGGCCTTCGATTCGGGAATGTAATGGTGGACCCACGTTTCATCCCCCGTCACAATCCGAAACATAAGGTCATTGCCAGATTCATGGTAACGCACGAGCTGTTCCAGGCTGAACGCCACGCGTTGTTCCGTGTGTGTCGGGGTCAGTTGGCGGAGCACCCATCGTGCTGACATCTTCCTGTATCGAAGAATGTCGTGGATGACCTTGTGAGCTCGCTCATGTCCAAGTTCTGCCGCTACTCCATCGATGGTGATACGCCGGTTCGCTTTAATCATGTCATCCACCTTCCTGACATTCGCATCTGTAGTGGCCGTGCGTGTCCGTCCACGTCTCGGTGTGTTCTGCACTTGCTGACGTCCATCACTGAATTGCTGGCACCATCTCCGCACCATTTGCCTCGACATCACACCTGACCCATACGTCTCAACAAGGCGGTTATGAATTTCTGTGCCTGATACTCCACGTGCCCATTCATAGCGGATAACAGCTCTCACTTCCGCCTTTGACCACGACTCCTGGCCCGCATCTCGTGGTCGTGCGTAGCGTTCTCGCTTCCCACGCCCGGGTTCCCGGGTTCGATTCCCGGCGGGGTCAGGGATTTTCTCTGCCTCGTGATGGCTGGGTGTTATGTGATGTCCTTAGGTTAGTTAGGTTTAAGTAGTTCTAAGTTCTAGGGGACTGATGACCATAGATGTTAAGTCCCATAGTGCTCAGAGCCATTTGAACCATTTTTGAACCACGACTCCAAAACGCACCTTCTCTCCATAGCTCCGGGAAAAGACCGAGCGGCTGGCATCCGCTTTGCGCAGGCACTGCGACAGCGCCATCTGCTTGATCGCTGTCGACCTCTACCCAATGGTGTATCGGTGTCTTGCACGTGCGCCTTCACCTGCCGTGTCGTCTTTCGCCGAAATCACACAACTCTGCCCACAGTCGACAGGGGAAACTTATTTTTCAACTCCCCCTCGTAAGAGGAAAACAAATAAAAAAATATTAAATAAAAAAAACTGAAAGTGGAAAAACGCAACTCCTAGAGAAGGAGAGGGTTTCAAGTAAACGATAATAGGGTCATAATACGAGGGGAGGGGAAACAGGAGAAGGAAACCCCGCGATCAGGCCCTGAACACGAAGCGGTAGTCGACCTGCCGCCTCACATGAAAACCTTAAAAATGTAATAAACATTCGATTTCCGGCATCATTGCTCTTCAGGTTATCAGCACTGTTACCATTGCTTTAAACAACGTCTCACAGGTGGCAGCGTACTGCAACAAGTGAAACGGTGCCAAAAGCTCCGTTTACAATGGCCACCTCGCTTGCAGCATGCACGAACGGAGAACAGCGTCACGTCGTACGTTTTCTGAGCAGTGAAGGCACGAAACCTACTGAAATGCATCCGTGAATGAGCTTTCGGGATGCTGAGGCTTGTCTATCACTACAGCAGGTATACGAGTGGAGTGTCAAGATTTGACGCTAGAAGAAGGCAAGTGAACGATTACAAAGGACGACGATTTGCAACGACAGACGGCGTTTCGCGTGATCGTACAAGAGGCGTACCAAGACTGCTTCCGGAAGTGAAAACGACTTTGGAAGGGTGTACCAATTGTGGCGGAGAGTATTTAGAAGAAGACCAAGCACAACAAGTAAAAGATAAGCGTAGAAATATTTTGTGAGCGAAGTTCCGGAATTTTTTGAACAGACCTCATATGTGGCTACGAAGGCTTTCCCGGCGTAATAATTGATAATATTCTTCTCGGGTATGCAGTCGGATCATAACGTCTTCATGACACAATATTTCCGCGGTCCAACTGGCCGCCGCGTCCTTAAAACCAACTTGTTTCTGGAGGTACGTTGACGACACGTTTATGGTGTGGCCTCATGGGAGAGAAGCTCTTGACCGCCTCCTAGATCATTTTAATTCCCTGCATCCTAGCATCAAGTTTACTATGGAGGTAGAAAGTGATGGAAAGCTTCCGTTTCTGGATGTTCTGGTGTACAGAAAGGATGATGGGACACTGGGACACAGTGTTTATCGAAAGCCTACGCACACGGACCGTTACCTGCATGCTTCTAGCTGTCATCCATCGTTCCAGCGTACGGGGGTCCTGCGGACGTCGGCGAGAAGAGCTTATGCCATTTCAGATGGAGAAAGCTTGACACAAGAATTGGACCATCTTAAGGTTGTGTTCAAGCAGAATGGCTATACAGATAAACAGATCCGTCGTGCTTTCCAGTTTGGACCTTCGCCTGAACCACCAGAAGATACCTGCAAATCGGTGGCTTTTCTGCCTTTTGCTGGGAGCATTTCCTCGAAGATAGGAAGAATTCTGAAAAGATACCATATCAAAAGTATTTTTCGTCCGCCAGCCAAGATTAGAGCGCTCCTTGGCTCTGTAAAGGATGACTTGGGTTTGAGGAAGCCCGGTGTGTACAAGATTCCTTGCCACTGTGGGAAGGCTTATATTGGGCAGACAATCCGCACCATTCAGGACCGATGTGTTGAGCATCAGCGGCACACACGGCTGCTTCAACCTGAGAAATCTGCAGTGGCGGAGCACTGTCTCACCGAGGGACACAGAATGTTTTATGACAAGACACAAATGGTTGCCCGGCATCTCGCTATTGGGACTGTGTTTTAAAAGAATCCATAGAGATTCGTTTATCTGACAATCTTATAAATAGAGACAAGGGCTATCTTTTAAGTAAGACTTGGGACCCGGTGTTATCTGTCATCAAAAAACAACGGTCTATGTTTCGATCGTCGGAATAAAAATTTTTTAATTTTTGACAGCGATATCTCGATTTCGCCTATTTCCACCACTGGCGGCGCCGTATGTTTATTGCGCTAGAGGGCAGTTACGGCACCTTCTCGCCCACGCGTTGTGGGTCTTCTGCGGGCTTGCGCTAGGAAGTCAGTTCCGGCGAGATCGTGCACCAGCACCCTCACCTGAAGATGGCGGCCATTTGGACCGCGGAAATATTGTGTCGTGAAGACGTTATGATCCGGCTGCATACCCGAGAAGAATATTATCAGACCTCATATATCCAACGAATAAATGAGGACTTTAGGTGTAAGTTCTACCTTGAGATGAAGAGATTGATACACGGCACGAAGTCGTGGCGGGCTGCATCAAACCACTCAGATGATTTACGACCCAAAAAAAATTATGATAAATCCTCTTTTACTGAAAGTTTGGATTCATTACACCAGCGGAAATTTTGTTCAAGTGTATTTCTCATTCCCAACGACGGTACTTTTCTGTGGACCACAGCATCGTCAACAAATCTCCTTTTACTGTTCCTGACCCCGTCTGATAAACCGGTCATGTTCAGTGAGGACAGTAGAGGTCTTTTTACTCTTCCTTGCCGGTCGTGGTGGCCGAGCGGTTCTAGGCGCTACAGTCTGGAACCGCGCGACCGCTACGGTCGCAGGTTCGAATCCTGCCTCGGGCATGGATGTCTGTGATGTCCTTAGTTAGGTTCCAGGGGACTGATACGTCAGAAGTGAAGTCCCATAGTGCTTAGAGCCATTTGAACCATTTACTCTTCCTTAGGACAGAAAACGGATAATAACTCTACGACGTACTCCCGGCTCCGATCTGTGTAAAGTGGCTTGCCGAGTACATACAAGGTACGATGAAAGAGTAAAGGGAATTTTTGCTTTGTTAAAGACTCTATATTTATTCATCAACATCAGCTATGTCCCCTTCCAAGTAATCCCTCTCAGATATTGTACACTTGACCAGCGCTTTTTCCGATCTTGGAAGCTCTCCTACAACTAAATTTTCGTTAAGGTGTTCAGCTCCTTTAGCGATTCAGTTTTTATCTCACCAACTGTGGCAAAACGACGTCTTTTCACGGTTTGTCTTCAGTCTCGAAGATAGAGGGAAATAGCAGGAGGCCATGATTGGCGAATATGGTGGGTGAGGCAACATAACGGTTTTGTTTTTTTGCCAAAAAATCACGTATAAGCATTCAGATTTGAGCGGGAGCATTATCGTGATGCAATTTCCACTGGTGGTTTTTACACCTTTCTGGTCGTTTACCCCGGATTGCTTCACGCAAACGATTCATAACCTGGTCCCGGTGGAGGTTCGAGTCCTCCCTCGGGCATGGGTGTGTTTGTCCTTAGGCTAATTTAGGTTAAGTAGTGTGTAAACTTAGGGACTGATAAATTTAGCAGTTAAGTCCCATAAGGTTTCACACACATTTGAACTTTTTTAATTTTTTTATTCATAACTTCTAATTAGTAATCCTTATTGACAGTGCCGAAAATATCTGAAAAAATTGCTCAGTATGAATCAAAGGATATGCCGACATCATCAACAACCTCTTTGATGGTGATGCGGCATTTTCCAGAACCACTTTCTTTACTTGTTTCACGCTGTTGTCAGTAGCTGATGTCCTAGGACGTCTAGGTAGCTCGTCGTTTTTAACGTTTTCTCGACCGTCTTTGAAAGGTCTACACCGCTCGTAAACTCTCGTCTTACTCATATCAGTCAACATTTCAGATCCGGTACTGCACTTCAATCAATTTTTTAAGCAAAATTAAGTGCACATTCTTTGATCCGTCTATTTTCAAAACTAAAAATTTTCCGACCTCTCTCTCAAACAGTTACAACCTGTTTGACTGTCAACAATAAACGAAATATTCAAAACAGCTGAAAGTCGAATCATACATCAGGAACATGTGTACCAATAAGATAAAAAAATTGAAAATCGAATGTATAAAACCCGCGAAATTAAAAAATTCCCTTTACTTTTTGATCACACGTACGTGAACCGCCATAGGGCAAGAACATGGCATCTCCCTGCTTGCGATATTTTGCCGGTTGTTGTATTGAAACTGACCCAATCTGCCGGCCCAGGCATGTGCTAACTAACGACATTTTACCGCTTGTTGTATTAAAGCCGACCCGATATTTATTTGTTGTATTAATTCTGATCCAATCAGCTAACGGCACTATGTTGTATGAAGGCTGACAGAATTATCCAACACTGCTTGATTCCGTGCTACTGTTCTTAGAAGCCTCGATGAAGGCCTCGATGAAACCACGTGGGTAGCCGCGCGGAGTGGCCGCGCGGTTTGAGGCGCCATGTCACGGATTGCGCGGTCCCTCCCGCCGGAGGTTCGAGTCCTCCCTCGGGCATGGGTATGTGTGTTGTTATTAGCATAAGTTAGTTTAAGTAGTGTGTAAGTCTAGGGATCGATGACCTTAGCAGTTTGGTCCCTTAGGAATCCACACACATTTGAACCATTTGAACCATTTTGAAACCACGTGGGGGCTTTAGACGACTGTAAATGATCACAGTCGGAGGTCATGTCAAGTTCTATTCTTTGAACCACTTAGTATCTAACCTTTGGCAGCACGTCCAATTGAGTCATCCGTATCCTTCTTGGAGTTGCAGGCTTCTCACAAGTTGCTTCACAGATTCAGTCGCATCAGGATACACAGGACGAATGAGCTCCACTTACTCCCACGGGGATTAGTCTGCGGTAACTGAGAGCTGTCCCCGACGTCTTCTTGTGTCTCTGCGAACGACATCACCAAGTCCGCGGAAGACTTGTCACTACGAACATCACTTCAGCATACATACATATACTCACTGGTGAGTTCCAAAACATTTTTGATTTCAGTTTCTCAGCAGGGAAAACTGTCGGAAGTAACTCGTAGCCAAGTCAAAATAGGAAAAAATCGCAACTGTTCCCTGCCATTAGAGTGAATGTCGGGATGATGTGATATGGCAGCCATCGATCGACCCATTTCTGGACTCCAGACGGTAAAAAAGCTGTAATGATTATGTCTCAATTTACGGAGACGCGCCGGATTTTTCAAAACAAAGTTTTAGATATTAGAAGTATCACCTCTCTTAAGTAAAAGTAACAGCTGTACAATTGTAAGCTTTGTGGGAGATCAAGATAATGGTTTAAATTAATTGCGCAGTAACCTGATTTATGTTCAAATATACATATCCGCATATGGGATCTATATATAGACCCACAGACCGAACCTGTGACGACGGCATTTCTTTGAAAACTAATCCGCAAAAGTACAATTTTAGAGCAAATTTTGAAATTTAGGCAGCAATTTAGGTTTATCATTTGGTTCTTAAAATTTTGCTTTACTATGTATCACTCAACGCAATGATGACGTTAAAAAAATGAAAAAAAATTTTATCTGGCTCTTCCGCTTTTAAATTTCTTTTTCTTTTTATGGCGACTAGTTTTAATTTTATAGTAGTCCGTAACTATAGATTATGCGGTGAAATGTAACAAAGTCTTGTTGCAGTAATAGCGTTACTCTCTTTCACGTTGTTATTCGCTTCCAATGAAGGTGTAGCCACAACGGCAGTTCTGGGTATTGCACTACAACCGTTATAGTTTCGTAGTACGCATGTTTACAAATTTTTTGACTTGTTTGCACTTGGTAGTAGCATTACTAGTACCACCAAAACAATATTTTTATGAAAATACGCTCGTTTGTTAATTTCACCTTCGATTTTCCCGCTAATATTTCACAGCGGCCGCGTGACCTTGCAGTGATGTCACGAGTCAGCAAGCCATCTGTCAGACGCTCTGGATCTTAAGACATTTGGAAGTGTCTCGCGATATCTTGTTAACGAATAAAGTTATCTGAAAATTGTTTTCTCCAGTTTCAACCATGTGTGGCGATAAAAAAAATGTTACGGCCCTTCTCGGGGTACCAAGCCATGAAATCTGTCGTTTGTCAAAGTCGCTTATGTCACTGGATTTCTTAATTTTCGGCCCTTATCGTCGCTAGAGTATTTCCCAGTTCTCTGCTCTGCTCACATAGTTTCCTTACCGCGTCAAAAAATAGCTCAAATGGTTCTGAGCACTATGGGACTTAACATCTGATGTCATCAGCCCCCTACAAGTTAGAACTACTTAAACCTAACTAACCTGAGGACATCACACACATCCATGCCCGAGGCAGGATTCGAACCTGCGACCGTAGCAGTTCCGGACTGAAGCGCCTAGAACCGCACGGCCACAAGGGCTGGCGCAGTGGAATGCAAAGACTATGTACAAAAAGAGAAATTATATAAAATAGGGCCTAGTCTTATGCACTGATTTGGTTCCTTTATGCACAGCATCTTGAATTTCGTAATGGTAGAGAAAGATTTTCGATCCTCCAGACAGCTGTCAACCAAATACTAACATTTTTCCGTTCAGCCATCTTCTAAGATATAATGCAACTGCAGCAGTAATACCACCGGTTGTATGCATTAGTTGTAAGTGATTGCAACAGGTTTCGGTGATAGAGCCCACCATCTTCATGTCCTTCTGCGACATAGGGTGATCAAGGTCTGAACAAGCATCGTCTCGATAATCACATATACATAAAGGAAAGTATCAGTTTGTTTGTTTGTAATTCACACAAATGTACAGTTTTACTCTGATCTTGTGAAAGAATTGTGCGTACATTATCTTTGAGGCAAGAGGAAGATAACTGTATACATAAGAGTTCGTCAATCGACTTGAAACATACATATAGGTAATATATAAATGGAAAAAGTTGTTACCGAAAATCTCGCCGGCCGGTGTGGCCGAGCGGCTCTAGGCGCTTCAGTCTGGAACCGAGCGACCGCTACGGTCGCAAGTTCGAATCCTGCCTCGGGCGTGGATGTGTGTGATGTCCTTAGGTTAGTTAGGTTTAATTAGTTCTAAGTTCTAGGGCACTGATGACCTCAGAAGTTAAGTCCCATAGTACTCAGAGCCATTTGATCCATTTGAACCGAAAATCTCTAAAATTTCTTGGCCGATTTACTTCAAATTTCTACACAATCCCCTAATGAACATTTGGGCGGACACAGGTTATATATTTTTTTAATATACACAGTATATAATATGTATATAAAATATATAAAAGAGTGACGTTGTTACCAAACATCTCGAAAACTACTTGACCGATTTACTTCAAAGTTCTTGGCCGATTTGCTTCAAATTTCTACATTCAAATGAAATAATGAAAGAAATTAATGAAAAATTAAACGGCTAATAAACGAACCGTAATTCCTATCGCGTGGATAAATTACAGCGGCAATACCCGTGTTGGAGATAGTGCCATCAGCCGTCACTAGATCGCGGGCCGATCGCCAGATAGTAGAGAACCCGAGATTTCCCAAACTGTGACGTAAACTGATCGAACAGTTCGAGTCGTGGGCAGACAAATTATGCGTTACACATATAGTATTTTAATTTGTTATTTAAATAGGAACCTGAGCATAATGGTTCGAAATGGCTCGGAGCACTATGCGACTTAACTTCTGAGATCATCAGTCGTCTCGAACTTAGAACTAATTAAACCTAACTAACCTAAAGACATCACACACATCCATGCCCGAGGCAGGATTCGAACCTGCGACCGTAGCGGTCGCTCGGCTCGAGACTGTAGCGCCTAGAACCGCACGGCCACTCACGCCGACTGAACCTAAGCATAATCAATGACATAATTCTTATTACTAAACTTTTGGTATGGAACTGGTGTATGAGGTGCGACAATAAAGTAATGAGAGTGATTTTCTTTGCAAGATGTGGCAACCCTTCAGGCTTGCATAGGCACAATATCTTTGACATTGGTCTATAAGCTGCTTCTAGTCCAAGCTGCACATCGATGCCACTGCTCTGTCGCGAGTTGTGCTGTAATATGTTAACACGTGTTTGTGCCTCTCGTCAAGGAAAGGGAACCGCATAATATTGCGCAAGGGTATGCCATTTCTTTTTGCGTTAAATTGGGTGAAAACGCGACGACAACTTACGGTAAGCTTCAGAAGGCTACTGGAGAGGAGCTTATGTCAAGAGGTCAAGTTTTTCGTTGGCATAAAATGTTTAGTGAAGGCAGAACGAATGTCGAAGATAAAACCGCAGTCGATGGTCATCAAGGACGGAGGTCAACTTGGCGAGGGTGCGTGAACTCGTACGATCTGATCGAAGATTATCCGTGAAAATAATTGCAGAAGAACTGGACATCAACCGAGAAAAGGCGCGTCTAGTAATAACATTGCTGATAATTGGATTCTGCATCACGATAATGCGCCATCCCATACTGCTCTGTCAGTACAACAATTTTTAACCTCAAAACAAATTTCAGTACTACCACAGCCACCTTATTCACCTGATATCGCTCCGTGCAACTTTTTTCTATTTCCAAGAGTCAAAAATGCGGGCAAGGGACACCATTTTCAAACAACACAAGAGGTCCAAAAAGCTGTAACGAGGGTCTTGGAGGATATTACAGAAGATGAGCTCCAGAAATGTTACCATCAATGTCAGAAGCGCTGGAAAAAGTGTATGCAATCAGAAAGGAACTACCTTGAAGGAGACAACAACACTAAGATTGACTAAAACGACAAGCAAAATTTTTTTTCACATCACTATCATTACTTTATTGTCGTACCTCGTATGAATGCCGCAGGTGAATGCGTATTCAGTCGTCGCTTTCTTCGATTTAAAGCAAATGCAGTTCCCCATGCTGCTTGCATTCGCCATATCAACAAGGCACAGGGCCAATCACTTTGTGTGGCAATAGGAACAGAAGCCACCGCCGTCCCCGGAACTTTTATCTAGCATGTGCTGTGTATCCAACTCTAACATTCGTAGCCTCACGCGCCAAAGGCTTGGGCAAGCGGTGTACACGTAGCACGTTCAGGCACGCCGATGCATCTTCCCACTTTTCCGTGACGTAACGTACCGAAAACACAGCCGCCGTTGCGCAAGACTTCAAGTCCACAAGCCGGGAGAGTACTCTTCCCATTAGCGCGAGCACAGGCTGCGGCGTGTTAGTACACTGCCTCGCGACTGCCTCCCACACTTCGAAGTTATCACTGGTTTCCTTCAATCACCGCAAGGGAGTAGGCCGACAAAATAGAAGCCAGAAACGCTGCGGAAGTCAGACATTGCCGCGTAATAGCGTTTATTCGATATGCAGTTCCAGAATGAGTCGCTAGGTTTGAATCGAAACCCTACTTTCTTTCGCTAGAAGTGTTCCCGTTCAATAAGGTCGCTACAAACAGATTTACCATCAAGAAATACCGCACAAAGTGCCTTCAACATATTCCCTGTCCCGGCGAATTATAAAAACAACGGAAGAAGATTTCATTCGTTAGGGTGTATTTTTAAGATTTGCCAGTAAATTGGCCCTTCTTTCGTAATTTCCGCTCCAATGTACACTACTGGCCATTAAAATTGCGACACCACGAAGATGACGTGCTACAGATGCGAAATTTAACCGACAGGAAGAAGATGCTGTGATATGCAAATGATTAGCTTTTCAGAGCATTCACACAAGGTTGGCGCCGGTGGTGACACCGACAACGTGCTGATATGAGGAAAGTTTCCAACCGATTTCTCATACACAAACAGCAGTTGACCGGCGTTGCCTGGTGAAAAGTTGTTGTGATGCCTCGTGTAAGGAGGAGAAATGCGTATCATCACGTTTCCGACTTTCATAAAGGTCGGATTGTAGCCTATCGCTATTGCGGTTTATCGTATTGCGACATTGCTGCTCGCGTTGGTTGAGATCCAATGACTCTTCGCAGAATATGGAATCGGTGGGTTCAGGAGGGTAATACAGAACGTCGTGCTGGATCCCAACATCCTCGTATCACTAGCAGTCGAGATGATAGGCATCTAATCCGCATGGATGTAACGGATCGATCCCTGAATCAACAGATGGGGACGTTTGTAAGACAAGAACCATCTGCACGAACAGTTCGACGACGTTTGCAGCAGCATGGACTATCAGCTCGGAGGCCATGGCTACGGTTACCCTTGACGCTGCATCACAGACAGGAGCGCCTGTGATGGTGTACTCAACGACGAACCTGAGTGCACGAATGGCAAAACCTCATTTTTTCGGATGAATCCAGGTTTTGTTTACAGCATCATGATGGTTGCGTCCGTGTTTGGCGACATTGCGGCGAACGCAAATTGGAAGCGTGTAATCGTCATCGCCATACTGGCGTTACCACCTGGCGTGATGATATGGTGTGCCATTGGTTACACGTCTCGGTCACCTCTTGTTCGCATTGACGGCACTTTGAACAGTGGACGTTACATTTCAGATGTGTGACGACCCGTGGCTCTACCCTTCATTCGATGCCTGCGAAGCCCTACATTTCAACAGGATAATTCACGACCGCATGTTGCAGGTCCTGTACGGGCCTTTCTGGATACAGAAAATGTTCGACTGCTGCCCTGGCCAGCACATTCTCCAGATCTCTCACCAACTGAAAACGTCTGGTCAATGGTGGCCGAGCAACTGGCCCGTCACAATACGCCAGTCACTACTCTTGATGAACTGTGGTATCGTGTTGAAGCTGCATGGGCAGCTGTACCTGTACACGCCATCCAAGCTGCTTTTGACTCAATGCCCAAGCGTATCAAGACCGTTATTACGGCCAGAGGTGGTTGTTCTGGGTACTGATTTCTCAGGATCTATGCACCCAAATTGCGTGAAAATGTAATCACACGACAGTTCTAGTATAATATATTTGTCCAATGAATACCCGTTTATCATCTGCATTTCTTCTTGGTGTAGCAATTGTAATGGCCAGTAATGTATGTGTATACAGACAATAATTTGCTACGACGTAGCAGATGAAATTCTGGCTTAAGATTCTTAGAGATGGCAATGCGATTGTGCAACACGGCGTAGTTTTAGAATAATTTATTCTATGCGGTATAAATAAAGCGCCGACAGATGTGGACATGCTACTACACCTAGGTACAGTGTCGCAAAAAGCTGCCAGATTAATTAAAGATCCTTACAATAAAATATCCCTCCCTGCTAACAACAAACTTTCTCTTCACTTGCTTCAACAGGTCACCCTCGCCCCCGCCTCCTCCCCCTCCCCCTACAGAACATAGAACAGTGTTACAGTATATAAATTTCAATGCAGTTGTTGCCCGGCCTAATACGCAGAATACTCTACAAAGGATACACTGATGCCTTGGTCTCAATTCCTATGAGATACAACAGCTGACTAGCTAGTCACACGCACTAGAAAAGATACACCGTAAATGTCATCCAGGACCGCCCCAATGTGCTTCACACAGGAACTGAAGGGAAACTTGAAATACTTTCGCACAAATTAAAATTTTCCGAAACTACTTCTCCCCAAACTTTACTTCCTTTTCCATATCTGCCCTAGGTTTACGTCTCTGTTTACACAATGTACAGTCTATAACACTGTTTAACTCTCTTTTCATGCCCCCCGACTCTTATAAATGCAGTTTAGTCCCAATACGTACAGATAACCTTTCGGTCTCTGTATGTTATACGTGCTACCTTCACAAGAGGAGAAGAAACGCTAAAAGGCTAGCTGGAATCACAGTAAATTTCAGCTGGATAACGTCGAACGTATTAAACTTATACATTGTGGATACGCTACAACGCAGTGGCCTTTATATTAAAAACCGTAGCTGCGTCCCGTCACTTAATATATATATACACTCCTGGAAATGGAAAAAAGAACACATTGACACCGGTGTGTCAGACCCACCATACTTGCTCCGGACACTGCGAGAGGGCTGTACAAGCAATGATCACACGCACGGCACAGCGGACACACCAGGAACCGCGGTGTTGGCCGTCGAATGGCGCTAGCTGCGCAGCATTTGTGCACCGCCGCCGTCAGTGTCAGCCAGTTTGCCGTGGCATACGGAGCTCCATCGCAGTCTTTAACACTGGTAGCATGCCGCGACAGCGTGGACGTGAACCGTATGTGCAGTTGACGGACTTTGAGCGAGGGCGTATAGTGGGCATGCGGGAGGCCGGGTGGACGTACCGCCGAATTGCTCAACACGTGGGGCCTGAGGTCTCCACAGTACATCGATGTTGTCGCCAGTGGTCGGCGGAAGGTGCACGTGCCCGTCGACCTGGGACCGGACCGCAGCGACGCACGGATGCACGCCAAGACCGTAGGATCCTACGCAGTGCCGTAGGGGACCGCACCGCCACTTCCCAGCAAATTAGGGACACTGTTGCTCCTGGGGTATCGGCGAGGACCATTCGCAACCGTCTCCATGAAGCTGGGCTACGGTCCCGCACACCGTTAGGCCGTCTTCCGCTCACGCCCCAACATCGTGCAGCCCGCCACCAGTGGTGTCGCGCCAGGCGTGAATGGAGGGACGAATGGAGACGTGTCGTCTTCAGCGATGAGAGTCGCTTCTGCCTTGGTGCCAATGATGGTCGTATGCGTGTTTGGCGCCGTGCAGGTGAGCGCCACAATCAGGACTGCATACGACCGAGGCACACAGGGCCAACACCCGGCATCATGGTGTGGGGAGCGATCTCCTACACTGGCCGTACACCACTGGTGATCGTCGAGGGGACACTGAATAGTGCACGGTACATCCAAACCGTCATCGAACCCATCGTTCTACCATTCCTAGACCGGCAAGGAAACTTGCTGTTCCAACAGGACAATGCACGTCCGCATGTATCCCGTGCCACCCAACGTGCTCTAGAAGGTGTAAGTCAACTACCCTGGCCAGCAAGATCTCCGGATCTGTCCCCCATTGAGCATGTTTGGGACTGGATGAAGCGTCGTCTCACGCGGTCTGCACGTCCTGCACGAACGCTGGTCCAACTGAGGCGCCAGGTGGAAATGGCATGGCAAGCCGTTCCACAGGACTACATCCAGCATCTCTACGATCGTCTCCATGGGAGAATAGCAGCCTGCATTGCTGCGAAAGGTGGATATACACTGTACTAGTGCCGACATTGTGCATGCTCTGTTGCCTGTGTCTATGTGCCTGTGGTTCTGTCAGTGTGATCATGTGATGTATCTGACCCCAGGAATGTGTCAATAAAGTTTCCCCTTCCTGGGACAATGAATTCACGGTGTTCTTATTTCAATTTCCAGGAGTGTATATATATATATATATATATATATATATATATAACCTCCTACTGAGTATTCAAAAACAAAAATGTAAGTAATGTTTTTAATGCGGAATCTCAACTTGCAAGGTGACCACACGTTTCCGCATAGTCACCACATAAATTTTGTGTGGTGCAATCCTAAAACCGACGCCCCGATTTGTAGCGAAACAATTCATGGCTATTGCACCACGGTAATGCACCTGCTCACATGGCCCCATGCAACTTCTTTCCTGTTGCCAAAGACAAAGAAAACATTAAAGGGCCATCATTTTGCATCCACAAACGAGATTAAAAACACATCGCAGAGACAGCTAAAAGCTACGTATTTCAAACATACACCCCCCCCCCCCCCCCCCCTCCCGACGTCCACGCAGCCATAAAAGTCACAAGTTTCAATTTTAGGAAAATTCTGATAAAATGTACAATGACAAATCACTTAAGAAAGCCAAGTCTTCCGGTCCAGATGGTATACCAGCCAGGTTCCTTTCAGAGTATGCAGACACAATAGCGCCTTTTTAGCAATCGTATACAACTGGAAAGTAGCACAGGTCACACCAATATTCAAGAAAGGAAATAGGAGTAACCCATTGAATTACAGACCCATATCACTGACCTCAATTTGCAGTAGGATTTTGGAGCGTGTACTGTACTCGAACATCATGAATCACCTTGAAGAAAATGACTTATTGATAAATAACCAACGCGGATTCAGAAAATATCGTTCTTGTGCAACACAGCTAGCTCTTTATTCCCATGAAGTAATGAGTGCTGTCGACATGGGATCTCAGATCGATTCCATATTCCTAGATTTCCAAAAGGCTTTAGATACCGTTCCTCACAAGCGACTATTAATCAAATTGCGTGCGTATGGAGTATCGTCTCAGTTGTGTGACTGGATTCGTGATTTCCTCTCAGACAGGTCACAGTTAGTAGTGATAGACGGTAAATCATCGAGTAGAACAGAAGTGATGTGTAGCCTTCCGCGAGGTAGTGTCTTAGGCCCTCTGGTGTTCTTGATTTACATAAATGATCTAGGTGATAATCTGAGCATCTCCCTTAGATTGTTTGCAGATGAAGCTGTGGGGGTGTACCGTCTAGTAAAATCATCGGTCGATCAATTCCAATTACAAAATGATCCAGAGAGAATTTATGTATGGTGCGAAAAGTGGCGATTGGCACTAAATAAAGAAACGTGCGAGGTCATCAACATAGGTACTAAAAGAAATCCGATAAATTTTTGGGTATACGATAAATCGCACATATCTAAGGGCTGTCTATTCGACTAAACACCTAGGAATTACAGTTAGGAGCAACTTAAATTGAAAATACCACATAGATAATATTGTGGGGAAGGCGAAACAAAGACTGCGCTTTGGGTCAAAATGGCTCTGAGCACTATGGGACTCAACTGCTGAGGTCATTAGTCCCCTAGAACTTAGAACTAGTTAAACCTAACTAACCTAAGGACATCACAAACATCCATGCCCGAGGCAGGATTCGAACCTGCGACCGTAGCGGTCTTGCGGTTCCAGACTCCAGCGCCTTTAACCGCACGGCCACTTCGGCCGGCGACTGCGCTTTGTTGACAGAACACTTACAAGATGCGACAAACCCACTAAAGAGACAGCCTACATTACACTTGTCCGTCCTCTGCTGGAATATTGCTGCGCGGTGTGGGGTACTTACTAGTTAGGATTGACGGAGGACATCGAAAAAGTGCAAAGAAGGACAACTCGTTTCGTCTTATCGCGCAACAGGGATGTAAGCGTCACTGATATGATACGTGTGTTGGGGTGGTAATCACTGAAACATAGGCGGTTTTCTTTGCGGCGAGATCTATTTATGAAATTTCAATGACCAACTTTCTCTTTCGAATGCGAAAATATTTTGTTGACACTCACATACGAAAGGAGAAATGATCATCATAATAAAATAAGAGAAATTAGAGCTCGAACAGAAAGATTTAGGTTTTCCTTTTTCCCATGCGCCATTCGAGAGTGGAATGGTAGAGAAGTAGTATGAAAATGATTGATGAACCCTCTGCCAGTCACTTAAGTGTGAATTGCAGAGTAAGCACGTAGATGTAGATGTTTTCAACAAAGAATCATTCTGAAATTCGGACTTTTAAAACGTAATTCTTGCAATCCAAGCAATAAATCAAAAAATTTAATGCAAATAACAGTTGCTGACCCGCACCAGTGTCACTTTGCTCCTTAGTATTGCTCGATATACAGGGTGAGTCACATTCGCCACCAAGAATAGCTCCGAAAGTGTAATAGGAGCTGAAAAGTTTGTGGGACAAATGTTGCATGGGATAACGGGGGCCATGTAATATGCTGATAGTGGCTGTCGAGACGAATCCAATGATGTGTAGCAGTAAGGTCTTTGAAGGTCAACGAAGGTCGAAAAGATGGCATGAACGTCCATTTACAGAAGGTGTTCGAAGTGATGACCATTGGTATCAGTGCAATGCTGCAATCGTCTTATCATGGATTGAGTGGTATTCCTAATCACCTCGGTATTTATCGAAGCACATCCTCTGATAATTCTCTCTTGTATATCGTGCAAATAGTAAATATTCGCCGAATACGGCGTATCCATCTAAAGTGCCATTGACATGTGAACATCATTCGACGATTTCGCAGTACAACACTAATAGGAACGATAAGACTAGTGTCGTCGAATCAAGCGAATGTGAATGATGTATTCCTTCGAAGAACAATTCGATATGCTTCTCATTTACGGAGAATGCTGACGGAAGACAGTGAGAGCTAGAGACATATAAGCTGGAAGATATCCTCAACGTACTCACCCTACACGTCGTACATTTAAATATGTGCATGATAAATTGAGAACGACTGGATCTTTAACGCATCGGGAACATATCCGGCAAAAGAAAGTTACTAACGAGAAAACGGAAATTGGTACTCTTGCCACTCTGGTTCGAGATCCTCGTATTAGTTCGTGTCAAATCGCAAAGGAATCTGGCATGAGCCAGAGTTGTGTTGTTCGTCTTCTGCATTGCCATAAATATCATCCTTATCATGTCAGTCTCCACCAAGAATTAGCTGGTACGGATTGTATGCGTTGCACTGAATTCTGCCGATGGGCTCAACTTCAGATTCAGTGGGATGACACATTTATTAATTTGATTTTATTTACTGAAGAGGCTACCTTCACGAACCATGAAAATGTTAATTTAATGCATTATTGGGCAACTGAAAATCCATATTGGCTGAGGCAAGTTGCACACCAAAAACCGTGGAAGGATTCTGGAGGACACAATTATAGGCCCCTATTTCATCGAAGGAAATCTTAACAGTAGGAAGTACACCACATTCCTACAAGAAACATTAGGTCTGTTATTGGAAGAAATACCTTTAGAAATAAGGAACAGAATGTGGTATCAACATGATGTGTGACCGTCACATTTTTCGCTGATGACTAGAAATGGGTTGCAGAGGCAATTCCCAAATCGTTGGATTGGACGCGGAGGAGATGTGTCGTGGCCAGCTCGTTCGGCAGACTTGACGCCTCTGGATTTTTTCTTGTGGGGATTCGTAAAAAGACATTGTTTGCAAAGACGTTCCAACTACACGTGAAGATATGCGAGAGGGAAATGTCAGAGCTTGTGCTTCGGTAAGTGCTGATATATAAAAGTATTGAGAATCCGATATATCGATAGTTAAGAAAACTACATCGTTGACGCCTCAAATATCTAAAAAGTATCGATATATCGATGAAAAAGATCGACTTACCGAACTATATAAATATCGGTTGCACATTGTAAATATACTGACCGTTTTAGAGCTGTATGTAAATTGAAGAAGTGTCATGATGGTCTCTCCTTTTGCAATAGTCTCCCATTCGCATCTCCGGAAGGGCACTGCCAAGGAGGAGGTTACCATGAGAAAAAAATTGGATAATCAACGAAATAATGACATTGTACGATTTGGGGCGTGGAATGTCAGAAACTTGAAGGTGGTAGGGAAACTAGAAAATCTGAAAAGGGAAATGCAAAGGCTCAATCTAGATATAGTAGGGGTCAGTGAATTGAAGTGGAAAGAAAACAAGGATTTTTGGCCAGGTGAGTATAGAGTAATATCAACAGCAGCAGAAAATGGTATAACGGGAGTAGGATTCATTATGAATAGGTAAGTAGGGCAGAGAGTGAGTTACTGTAAACAGTTCAGGGATAGGGTTATTCTTATCAGGATCGACAGCAAACCAACACCGACAACGATAGTTCAGGTATACATGCCAACGTCGCAAGCTGAAGAAAAAAAATGTAAATGTCGAGTGACTAGGGCCTCCCGTCGAGTAACCGTTTGCCGGGTGCAAGTCTTTCGATTTAACGCCACTTCGGCGACCTGCGCGTCGATGGGAATGAAATGATGATGATTAGGATAGCACACCACCCAGTCCCTGAGCGGAGAAAATCTCCGACCCAGCCGGGAATCGAATACAGGTCCTCAGGATTGACTGTCGCGCTGACCACTCAGCTACCGGGGGCGGCCAAGCTGAAGATGAAGAGCTAGAGAAAGTGTATGAGGCTATTGAAAGGTTAATACAGTACGTACATGGAGATGAAAATCTACTGGTCATGGGGGACTGGAATGGAGTTGTAGGGAAGGAGTAGAAAAAAAAGATTACAGGAGAGTATGGGCTTAGGACAAGGAATGATAGAGGAGAAAGATTGAGTTCTGTAATAAACTTCAGCTAGTAATAGCGAATACTCTGTTCAGTAATCACAAGAGGAGGAGGTATGCTTGGAAAAGGCCGGGTGATACGGGAAGATTTAATGGTCAGACCGAGATTCCGAAATCAGATACTGGATTGTAAGGCGTACCCAGGAGCGCATATAGACTCAGAACACAACATAGTAGTAATGAAGAGTAAGCTGAACTTTAAGACATTAGTCGGGAAGAATCTTGTCATTTAGATTCTTGTTTTTAAGTAGTTGGTGTGCTATTTCTTCACATCGGGAAATTTTGTTAATCTATTCACAGCGCCACCCTCTAGTGCAGTCGTACTTCATTTGTGCCACGTATACTTGCTTCACACAGCCGAAGAGAAACAGTGGACGTGACGAGAGCTCAAAAAGTAGTAAGACTCCTTCAGGCAGTGAAAGTAAAATTATATTCCACTACAGTTTGAAAAGAACGACTTCAAATATTTACAAAGAATCCTGTCGGAGGAACACTCACAACTGACTACTGTACCAGTGGTTGAAAATCCCGCTATAGTTGTAAGTGTATTTTATTTAGAACACGAACGGTTTCGGTCTCCTATACGCCCATCGTCAGGTGTTATAACTAGACGGTGTGACGCCGAGCGGAGCGGTGGACGAGTACAGGACGCGGTGTAATACGAGCGAGCGTAGAGTACGGATCACGGGGTTACAGCACAAAGTTATAACACCTGATGATGGGCGTGTGAGAGACCGAAACCGGTCATGTTCTGAATAAAAGAAGGAACCTAACAACTGTAGCAGGATTTTCAACCAGTTGTTCAAATATTTACGGAAACTAGTGAAAAAAATAATAAAATATAAATATCGGCTCTAGATATTGTCATTTCGGTACCCGCCAGGGTAGCCGAGAGCGCTAACGCGCTGCTTCCTGGGCTCGGGCTGGCGCGCCGGCCCCGGATCGCATCCGCCCGGCGGATTAACGACGAGGGCCGGTGTGCCGGCCAGCCTGGATGTGGTTTTTAGGCGGTTTTCCACATCCCGCTAGGTGAATACCGGGCTGGTCCCCATGTTCCGCCTCAGTTACACGGCTCGCAGACATCTGAACACTTTCGCACTATTCTATGGATTACACTCGAAGCAGACAGTTGGGGGTACACTAGTTCCGTCCCAGGGGGTATGGGGTCGCGGCAGGAAGGGCATCCGGCCATCCTTTAAACATTAACATGCCAAATCCGATTAACGATGGCTGACCCTGCGTAACTGCGGGACGAGGCCCAAGCGATAGATAGATATTGTCATTTCGGTATCGATACATCGCGGACACACAATCACCGGTATATAACGATATTTCTTGGGAAATTATCGATAGTACGTTACAGGGAGAACACGTGATCTGGGAGAGACGCTCCTCGCCCTTATCGGTGACAGCAGGTGGTCGGTGACGTCGGCGTGAAACAGAAGGACACACACAGTGAAGAGAGTCTGGGCACTCACCTGGTGGCGACGATCTGGAAGCGGCTGCTGGCGGCGTCGACGTCCGCGTCTGCTGCGCCCGCGTCTGCGTGTATGGTGGGCGCGCGACCGCCGGCTGCGGTGTCCTCTTCGCACCTGCAACGAGTCGGCGAGGCGTGAGGAGGCAGACCTGCACGGCGGCGCTCGCTTATCTGGCTGGCGGCGCTTATCTGGCAGCGCGGGGCCCGCGCTGGCTGTGCTGTGCTGTGCAGTGCCTGCCGCCACCTCTCTATCTGCTCGCCAAAGTGTCGCCGCGCCTCACCTCACCCCGAGAAGACACCTTGGCGTGCAGAAGTACATTGCCGTGCAATATTTACGGACGAAAGGAACTTTAAATGTCATGTGCCACTGCCAAGTAAAGTACCTCCATGAAACTTGGAGCATACAGACAGGGTGACTTTCTCCACAATGTACAACCTCTAGGGGTTGATCGATGAGAGGATAGGGAACAAAAAGTTCTAATGAACTTTCCATGCTAGAGACCATTCATTACGGAGACTGCGGTCTAATACGCGCTGTGCCATGCAGCCTCAGTTCCAGTATGGGTTCAAAATGGTTTGCACGTGCCTCAACGCATGCGTGTATGTGCCGTAGCATGTTCTGCTTCACCACGCTCATATCGGCCAGGCTGCACCCGAACAATGTCAAAGGCAGCATGAATACCCTGCTCCAGTGTCTCGACATTTGGAATGAGCTCTGCGTACACGATACTTTTCAGATCGTCTCATAACCAGAAGTCGCACGGGTTGAGATCCGGTGAACGAGCAGGCCATGCAACTGGACACCCTCGCCCAATCCATCGGCCCGGGGAAGACAATATTCAGATGCGTCCGGACGTTAAGTCCCAAAGTGCTCAGAGCCATTTGAACCATTTGATTACAGTGAGACGACTCGCACAGGATAGAGTGTCTCGGAGAGTTGCATAAAATCAGTATGCGGATGAAAGGGCACAACAGCAACAGCTTCGGTGTGGTACACTAAAGGAAAACGAACAAAAATCAACACCCTAAAACCATCCATATTCACATATTCATTTATTTGTATCTTATGCGGGTGTGCACTGCATTTGGCCGTATTCCAAGGGCCGTAATCTTGTGAGCAGATCGTCTTGGAGAACAAAATACACTCCTGGAAATTGAAATAAGAACACCGTGAATTCATTGTCCCAGGAAGGGGAAACTTTATTGACACATTCCTGGGGTCAGATACATCACATGATCACACTGACAGAACCACAGGTACATAGACACAGGCAACAGAGCATGCACAATGTCGGCACTAGTACAGTGTATATCCACCTTTCGCAGCAATGCAGGCTGCTATTCTCCCATGGAGACGATCGTAGAGATGCTGGATGTAGTCCTGTGGAACGGCTTGCCATGCCATTTCCACCTGGCGCCTCAGTTGGACCAGCGTTCGTGCTGGACGTGCAGACCGCGTGAGACGACGCTTCATCCAGTCCCAAACATGCTCAATGGGGGACAGATCCGGAGATCTTGCTGGCCAGGGTAGTTGACTTACACCTTCTAGAGCACGTTGGGTGGCACGGGATACATGCGGACGTGCATTGTCCTGTTGGAACAGCAAGTTCCCTTGCCGGTCTAGGAATGGTAGAACGATGGGTTCGATGACGGTTTGGATGTACCGTGCACTATTCAGTGTCCCCTCGACGATCACCAGTGGTGTACGGCCAGTGTAGGAGATCGCTCCCCACACCATGATGCCGGGTGTTGGCCCTGTGTGCCTCGGTCGTATGCAGTCCTGATTGTGGCGCTCACCTGCACGGCGCCAAACACGCATACGACCATCATTGGCACCAAGGCAGAAGCGACTCTCATCGCTGAAGACGACACGTCTCCATTCGTCCCTCCATTCACGCCTGTCGCGACACCACTGGAGGCGGGCTGCACGATGTTGGGGCGTGAGCGGAAGACGGCCTAACGGTGTGCGGGACCGTAGCCCAGCTTCATGGAGACGGTTGCGAATGGTCCTCGCCGATACCCCAGGAGCAACAGTGTCCCTAATTTGCTGGGAAGTGGCGGTGCGGTCCCCTACGGCACTGCGTAGGATCCTACGGTCTTGGCGTGCATCCGTGCGTCGCTGCGGTCCGGTCCCAGGCCGACGGGCACGTGCACCTTCCGCCGACCACTGGCGACAACATCGATGTACTGTGGAGACCTCACGCCCCACGTGTTGAGCAATTCGGCGGTACGTCCACCCGGCCTCCCGCATGGCCACTATACGCCCTCGCTCAAAGTCCGTCAACTGCACATACGGTTCACGTCCACGCTGTCGCGGCATGCTACCAGTGTTAAAGACTGCGATGGAGCTCCGTATGCCACGGCAAACTGGCTGACAGTGACGGCGGCGGTGCACAAATGCTGCGCAGCTAGCGCCATTCGTCGGCCAACACCGCGGTTGCTGGTGTGTCCGCTGTGCCGTGCGTGTGATCAGTGCTTGTACAGCCCTCTCGCAGTGTCCGGAGCAAGTATGGTGGGTCTGACACACCGGTGTCAATGTGTTCTTTTTTCCATTTCCAGGAGTGTAGAGTGATCGTATGGTAGTGAAGACCGGGAGTCCCCGCCTGGGGAAGTTCGATAGCCGAGTTGCTAGTATTCCTAATGGACGCCACACAGAGCGACTCGGATGGTGATGAAATGACGATCAGGACAACACATGGTCCCCGAGCGAAGAAAATCTCCGACATGGCCGGGAATCCAACCCGGACACAATGTACGGCAATCAGACGCGATGACCGCTTTTATATAAGGAAGTGATTCTAACCTACATGTACAAACTCTAAGGGTTGATCTATGAGAGGATACGGAACATAAAAGTCTAATGAAGTTACGTCCGGAAATGCATAGTTTCCATGCTAGAAATCATTTATTCAATCATACACTGTTAATACACGCTGCACCATGCATCTACAGTTACAGTATGCGTTGAAAATGGTTTCCATGTGCTCAACGCACACTACGTAGCATGTTCTCCCTAACATCTACATCTACATCTACATTCATCTACATTTATACTCCGCAAGCCACCCAACGGTGTGTGGCGGAGGGCACTTTACGTGCCACTGTCATTATCTCCCTTTCCTGTTCCAGTCGCGTATGGTTCGCGGGAAGAACGACTGTCTGAAAGCCTCTGTGCGCGCTCTAATCTCTCTAATTTTACATTCGTGATCTCCTCGGGAGGTATAAGTAGGGGGAAGCAATATATTCGATACCTCATCCAGAAACGCACCCTCTCGAAACCTGGCGAGCAAGCTACACCGCGATGCAGAGCGCCTCTCTTGCAGAGTCTGCCACTTGAGTTTGTTAAACATCTCCGTAACGCTATCACGGTTACCAAATAACCCTGTGACGAAACGCGCCGCTCTTCTTTGGATCTTCTCTATCTCCTCCGTCAACCCGATCTGGTACGGATCCCACACTGATGAGCAATACTCAAGTATAGGTCGAACGAGTGTTTTGTAAGCCACCTCCTTTGTTGATGGACTACATTTTCTAAGGACTCTCCCAATGAATCTCAACCTGGTACCCGCCTTACCAACAATTAATTTTATATGATCATTCCACTTCAAATCGTTCCGCACGCATACTCCCAGATATTTTACAGAAGTAACTGCTACCAGTGTTTGTTCCGCTATCATATAATCATACAATAAAGGATCCTTCTTTCTATGTATTCGCAATACATTACATTTGTCTATGTTAAGGGTCAGTTGCCACTCCCTGCACCAAGTGCCTATCCGCTGCAGATCTTCCTGCATTTCGCTACAATTTTCTAATGCTGCAACTTCTCTGTATACTACAGCATCATCCGCGAAAAGCCGCATGGAACTTCCGACACTATCTACTAGGTCATTTATATATATTGTGAAAAGCAATGGTCCCATAACACTCCCCTGTGGCACGCCAGAGGTTACTTTAACGTCTGTAGATGTCTCTCCATTGAGAACAACATGCTGTGTTCTGTTTGCTAAAAACTCTTCAATCCAGCCACACAGCTGGTCTGATATTCCGTAGGCTCTTACTTTGTTTATCAGGCGACAGTGCGGAACTGTATCGAACGCCTTCCGGAAGTCAAGAAAAATAGCATCTACCTGGGAGCCTGTATCTAATATTTTCTGGGTCTCATGAACAAATAAAGCGAGTTGGGTTTCACACGATCGCTGTTTCCGGAATCCATGTTGATTCCTACATAGTAGATTCTGAGTTTCCAAAGATGACATGATACTCGAGCAAAAGACATGTTCTAAAATTCTACAACAGATCGACGTCAGAGAGATAGGTCTATAGTTTTGCGCATCTGCTCGACGACCCTTCTTGAAGACTGGGACTACCTGTGCTCTTTTCCAATCATTTGGAACCTTCCGTTCCTCTAGAGACTTGCGGTACACGGCTGTTAGAAGGGGGGCAAGTTCTTTCGCGTACTCTGTGTAGAATCGAATTGGTATCCCGTCAGGTCCAGTGGACTTTCCTCTGTTGAGTGATTCCAGTTGCTTTTCTATTCCTTGGACACTTATTTCAATGTCAGCCATTTTTTCGTTGGTGCGAGGATTTAGAGAAGGAACTGCAGTGCGGTCTTCCTCTGTGAAACAGCTTTGGAAAAAGGTGTTTAGTATTTCAGCTTTACGCTTGTCATCCTCTGTTTCAATGCCATCATCATCCCGGAGTGTCTGGACATGATGTTTCGAGCCACTTACTGATTTAACGTAAGACCAGAACTTCCTAGGATTTTCTGTCAAGTCGGTACCTAGTATTTTACTTTCGAATTCACTGAACGCTTCACGCATAGCCCTCATTACGCTAACTTTGACATCGTTTAGCTTCTGTTTGTCTGAGAGGTTTTGGCTGCGTTTAAACTTGAGAGTGAAGCTCTCTTTGCTTTCGCAGTAGTTTCCTAACTTTGTTGTTGTACCACGGTGGGTTTTTCCCGTCCCTCACAGTTTTGCTCGGCATGTACCTGTCTAAAACGCATTTTACGATTGCCTTGAACTTTTTCCATAAACACTCAACATTGTCAGTGTCTGAACAGAAATTTTCGTTTTGATCTGTTAGGTAGTCTGAAATCTGCCTTCTATTACTCTTGCTAACCAGATAAACCTTCCTCCCTTTTTTTATATTCCTATTAACTTCCATATTCAGGGATGCTGCAACGGCCTTATGATCACTGATTCCCTGTTCTGCTCTTACAGAGTCGAAAAGTTCGGGTCTGTTTGTTATCAGTAGGTCCAAGATGTTATCTCCACGAGTCGGTTCTCTGTTTAATTGCTCGAGGTAATTTTCGGATAGTGCACTCAGTATAATGTCACTCGATGCTCTGTCCCTACCACCCGTCCTAAACATCTGAGTGTCCCAGTCTATATCTGTTCACATCTGCTAGGTTGCATCCGAACTGTGTCAAAGGCGGCATGAATACGCTGCTCCAGTGACCCCACATCTGGAATAGGCTCTGCATACACGATACTTTTCAGATGGCCCCATAACCAGAAATATGGTGGGTTGAGATCCGGTGAACGAGCAGGCCGTGCAACTGGACCCTTCGTCTGATCCATCGACCAGGGAAGACACGACTGAGTCTTGACGTTAACGGCGAAGTGGGCTTACAGCACCGTCATGTAGCAGCCACGTAACCCATCTAATCATCAACGGCACTTCTTGCAGCAGGGGAGGCAAAGTCACCCGAAGAAACACCGATAGTTTCGCTTTGGCGACGTGGAAGCAACACTGGTCCCAAAATACGGTCGCCAATTTTCCCAGTCCACACATTCCGTCTGCACCGATGCTGATAATTTCCTGTCACCATAGCATGGCGGTTCTGCATACTATTCCGCAGATGACTGTTATGAAAGTTGAAGAAAGCTCTCGCCGTAAAGGTGACCTCATCTGTGAATAGGATGGATGAAAAAAAATGGTTCAAATGGCTCTGAGCACTATGGGACTTAACATCGATGGTCATCAGTCCCCTAGAACTTAGAACTACTTAAACCTAACTAACCTAAGGACAGCACACAACACCCAGCCATCACGAGGCAGAGAAAATCCCTGACCCCGCCGGGAATCGAACCCGGGAACCCGGGCGCGGGAAGCGAGAACGCTACCGCACGACCACGAGATGCGGGCTAGGATGGATGACACAAATCCCGGAATCGTGGTTCCCTGGTGAAGAACCAAGTGACAAAACTGTTCGCGATGTGGAAAGGCTGTCGCTAGTAAGCCGTACAGACGCTGTAAGTGAGAAGGGTACTAACAACTGTCATGGAGAATGCTCCACACGGTCGTCTGGCTTACCATGTACTAGCGAAACAACTGTCTGGTACTGACACGGCTGTTAATCACATTTCTCTCCAAGTCTGATGTCCGAACATTTCGAGTTAAATCTTAATGATTTCCTGCTTCCCGAAACGACCGTCTCAGACAAACGCTGAAACACTCTTGCAACAATGAATGCTGTGCTTCTTGTCGGCGGGGACGGGTCTCCTTATACAACCTTGCTGTCCGCCGCCCGTTGCCATTTGCCTTTCCGTACGCAAACATCATGTCGGCAAGCTCTCCATTCGAATACGGAACCATTATGTACAACGCTGTATCACATCCACTATAAGGTGCGTCACCAAGAGAAATGGATCGGACACAACACTACCAATTACTGTGGCAGGAGAGGGCTCTAGGGCATGACGTATGAGGAACAGTACCATCCTCTAGGAGGAAACCATGCATACTCTAACTGTGGCTGCTTGGTACAAAGCGTATTAGACCGCAATCTCTGTTAACAATGTATGATTGAATAAATGGTCTCTAGCTCGGAAACCATGCAATTCCGGGTATCAGTTTATTACATATCCATTCATTGATCATCCCCTAGAGTTTGTACACAGTGTAAAAAAATCATCCGGCATAATGAACTGCTCCAGAATACAGGGTGTTCGAAAATTCCCGTTACAAACTTCTAGGACTTTTAGAGGGGAGTGAAAAGATAACATTTTGAACAGGAACCGACGTCCAGAAACGTATCGTTTTCGTGCTCCAGCAGATTGAAAACATTTTTGCTACGCATCCAACAGACTAGTCATGGTGGGAAGTGCTTATGTCGGACCAGCTGACGTCATTTGACGTCTATCCTACCTCTCTGACCTGAGTCGAGCTTCATTCACGTGTCTGAGAGTGTTAGAGCAACATGATTGAGTACACGTCTTTAGAATAAACCGACATGATCCTTGTAAAAGCCGAAGCTCACGGGAATGAAGGAGCTGGTAGTCGCCTTTATCAACATCGTTCTCCCCAACGTCCTACCCCATCTCATACCCTTTTCGCCAAGATTACGCAACGGCCTCGAAAAACGGTACCTACACCGTCCAAGGAGACGCCGGATACCCGAACTGGAAGAGGCTGTACTGCATCGTGTTGAAGAGAACCTGTTAGTGTATGACGTTCAAAGCTTTGGAGGGTCGTTACCCGCATGCAAAATTATGTCTTTGCACACCACAATCTCTGGGTCACAACAACGATCGTGTTCAACATTGCTGGACGTACCCTCATAAGCCGAGGGAACACCTAATGCACCCAGGAACACTGTCCAATATGATTATTTATGGTGTGGGGAGGCATGCAGTTGGGTGGCTGTACTGACCTCCAGATCTTTGAACATGGTACAGTAACCGATCAACGTCATTGTGACACAGTATTCCAAAAAATGGTTGAAATGCCTCTAAGCACTATAGGACTTAACATCTGACGTCATCAGTCCCCTAGAACTTAGAACTATACTACTGGTCATTAAAATTGCTACACTACGAAGATGACATGGTACACACGCGAAATTTAACCTACGGGAAGAAGATGCTCTGATGTGCAAATGATTAGCTTTTCAGAGCATTCAAACAAGGTTGGCACAGGTGGCGACACCTACAACGTGCTGACATGAGGAAAGTTTCCAACCGATTTCTCATACACAAACTGCAGTTGACCGGCGTTGCCTGGTGAAACGTTGTTGTGATGCCTCGTGTAAGGAGGAGGAATGCGTACCATCACGTTTCCGACTTTGACAAAGGTCGGATTGTAGCCTATCGCGATTGCTGTTTATCGTATCGCGACATTGCTGCTCGCGTTGGTCGAGATCCAATGACTGTTAGGAGAAAATGGAATCGGTGGGTTCAGGAGGGTAATAGGGAACGCCGTGCTGGATCCCAACGGCCTCGTATCACTAGCAGTCGAAATGGCAGGCATCTTATCCGCATGGCTGTAACGGATCGTGCAGCCAAGTCTCGGTCCCTGAGTCAACAGATGGGGACGTTTGCAAGACAACAACCATCTGCACGAACAGTTCGACGACGCTTGCAGCAGCATGGACTATCAGCTCGGACACCATAGCTGCGGTTGCCCTTGACGCTGCATCACAGACAGGAGCGCCTGCCATGGTGTACTCAACGACGAACCTGGGTGCACGAATGGCAAAACGTCGTTTTTTCGGATTACTCCATGTTCTGTTTACAACATCATGATGGTCGCATCCGTGTTTGGCGACATCGCGGTGAACGCACATTTGAAGCGTGTATTCGTCATCGCCATACTGGCGTATCACCCGGCGTGATGGTATGGGGTGCCACTGGTTACACGTTTCGGTCACCTCTTGTTCTGATTGACGGCAATCTGAACAGTGGACGTTACATTTCTGATGTGTTACGACCCGTGGCTCTACCCTTCATTCGATCCCTGCGAATCCTTACATTTCAGCAAGATAATGCACGACCGCATGTTGCAGGTCCTGTACGGGCCTTTCTGGATACAGCAAATGTTCGACTGCTGCCCTGGGCAGCACATTTTCCAGATCTCTCACCAATTGAAAACGTCTGATCAATGGTGGCCGAGCAACTGGCTCGTCACTATACGCCAGTCACTACTCTTGATGAACTGTGGTATAGTGTTGAAGCTGCATGGGCAGCTGCACCTGTACACGCCATCCAAGCCCTGTTTGACTAAATGCCCAGGCGTATCAAAGCCGTTATTACGGCCAGAGGTGGTTGTTCTGGGTACTGATTTCTCAGGACCTATGCACCCAAATTGCGTGAAAATGTAATCACATGTCAGTTCTAGTATAATATATTTGTCCAATGAATACCCGTTTATCATCTGCATTTCTTCTTGGTGTAGCAATTTTAATGGCCAGTAGTGCACTTAATCCTAATTAACTTAAAGACATCACACACATCCATGCCCGAAGCAGGATTCCAACCTGCGACCTTAGCGGTAGCGCGGTTCCAGACTGAAGCGCCTAGTACCGCTCGGCCACACCGGCCGGCGTTTATACCAGTATTTACCAATATGTGACCAAATTTGCTTTGAAACTTATAAACATATGCTTAAAGGTGCAACAAATCTCGATTCAGCATTACACAGATTAATGAGACTGCAACACCATGGTTGAGGTAACCCCTTCTTGGCGAAGGCTACATCTAGGCACCACAAAGGGGCTCGGATCATAAACGTTTTAAAAAAATATTTGCTTTAATACTATGGTGCGGGTCCTATTATAATTGCAACAGACGCAGTCGCAATTGAAAATTTTTAATAACATTTTTGGGGAACAGCTATCTTGTAAGCTATGTAAAATCAAAGAAAAAACAGTCCTGATCGCGAAGGTTATTTTATTAAAACGACTGGTTTTGGTCTAGTCTTAGGTCATCTTCAGAATGGCTCCATCATCTGTAGTTGACTAAATCTAGAAATCAGTAGACCTCAGTCGCTGAAACAATTAAGCAGTTTCTGCTTAGCAAATGGCTAGAAAAGTCAGTAGACCTGACTGTTCTAGACATTGTCAACGTCAACTGATGGTGCCATTCTGAAGATGGCCTAAAACCAGGTCGAGGCCGGTCAATTTAATAAAATAATCATCGCGATCTGGACTGATTTTCCACTGACTTTACAGACGTGTATGTGTGGGCATATTCGGCTGAATTATCAGTGAACAGTGAACATGAATAAAGTCAGCATTCACCTATCAAACTCCACGTTCCTTCGCGTCAAGTTCCCAAGGTGTCCCGCACAAACATGTTGTGCTTCAATGGGAAACCGCTAAAAGTTTTGAAAAGAGTGTTTAACTGAATTTTCACGTTTCAAAATGAGTTCAGTTTCTTGTAATGACCCTTTTTTTTTTGTACCTCTTCGAAATCAGGACCTGTAACACGCAAAATCGTTTTCTAATATCGAGGTCGCTCTAAGACTTCACTTCTGGTCACAAAGAATAGTGCAGAAAGGTCATTTTCGGAATTGATCAGGAATAGGCTTGCAACCATCGTGAGAGAAGACGGGCTCACAGTTTCAGCCCGCACTGTTACGTGGTGGGTCAAACATTTCAAAGATGGAATCACGTGTATACAAGATGTACCTCGTAGCGGTCGCCATCGAACTATCTCCACAGAACGCAACAAGCGAAGTGTTGATGAACTCATCACAGACGGTGCGTCACAGTGAATGAAATCGCTGCGAAACTTTCAGTACGACGCAGTGCAATGACCGAAATGATGTAGCTTAGGTACCGAACAGCTTGCGCTCGCTGGGTCACACGTCCATTGACCGAAGACCACAACTGCAGAAAAAAACCATCACCCATGCCTTCTTCAGAGATTCCAAAATTAAGGTGATGATTTTTTGACGAGCTATGTGACGTGCGATGTAAGCTAATTCCATCATTACGAGCCTGAAACAAAAAGCCAGAGAATGGAATTGCACCCCTGCGATCGAAGGAGAAAGTATAGACAGTGCCATATGCCGGCATAGTTATGGGCAGTATCTTCTGGGAGGCATAGTGTTGCATTCTGGTTGATTTTCTTGAACTTGGACAAACGATAAATGCTTCCTGGTAGATCCTGACACTTTCGAGGCTTCGTCGCCCATTGCGCTAAATGCCCAGGGAAGGAGGACAGCCTGCAACAGAATAACGCGTGTCCTCACACTGCACGTGTCAATTTGAATAAGACGAGGACACTTGGGTGGGAAACTCTCTCGCATCCTCCCTACATGACACTAGCATTGTTTACATTTTTTAAAATATAGGCAATCCGATACATCAATATTTTTAAAAAATATCATTATTGGCTCTCGACCTACCGAAAAAAGTATCGATATATAGGAGGAAAAAATATCGACGTACATGCTTATAAAAGTATCGGCTTCACATTGTAAACATACTGCCAGTTTTAGAGGTGTGTATTTAAGTTTCGGTTTATTATTAGATATTCTGTACATCAACAAGGTAGGAGCCTGGCCGTCCACCTTAGAGCAAGAATTCAAAGGAAAACAATGCATGCTCACGCTTGACGATAACCACTTCGCTAACAATGATAGCTGCGTGTAAGTGGCACAATAATGAGTGTCCTATGGGTCCGTCCTTCGGTTTCGTCACACATCGCATTTGCCCGGAACACTTCATGTCGACTTACCCGGTTTTTTTTTTTTTTTTCATTTCTGCCAACGCCAGAGACCTAGCAGTTGTAGTGTCAAAATTGCATGGCGAAGCTAAACGTTGCAGTTCCTGTCGGTAGCGCCGATTACGTCAGCATTCCCCCTCCCCCCCCCCCCCCCACTCGTCACCGCCCACCGCAAGGACGAATCTTGTCATTTACACTTTTGTTCTTCATTTTAAGTAACTGTTTTTCAAGAATGTCGATAAGAAGAAATAGCACACTAGGTGGGTTAAAAATTGTTTGTTGACGCAACTGGCGTCTGTTTCCTCACATTCCATTCATCCCCACTCCCCCAGTGCAGTTGGAGTTATGTTGTGCTACTACATATAGTTGCTTCACACAAAGAGAAATAGTTCACGTCACGGAAGCTCAAAAAATAATGACTCCTTCACACCGTGAAAGTAAAATTAAGTCCTACTACAATTTCAAAAGAACAACTTCGAATATTTTCCGAAAATTGCGAAAAAATATCGGGACTCGATATTGCAGCTTTGATGTCGATAAGTCAATATTTCGGTGGCATGGAGAGTCCACGAAGTTTTTACATCGATATTTTTTTAAATGTTCCGATATATCGACGTATCGAAATTTTTTCATTAGCCCTAATTGACACATCCTTCGACTATTACCCTTTCGGTTATGTTAAGGAGCGAATGCGAGGCCAACGCTACGAGGCGATGGAGGACGCTCAGCAAGTAGCGCGTCAGTGACTTCGGGGAAACTGGAACTGAGTTATATTGTAAGAGCATTTTGAAACTTGCATAACGACTGGAAAAATGTGCAAAGGAGCGGAGACTGTCTTTAAGAATGACAAAAAGTGTGTGGGTTAAGATTATGTGCTTGAATTATTTTAGAAAAATAAAGATTAAAAATTCTTAAAATTGTTGCCCATTACTTACAGTACGGCTGTCGTATATTTTCGGGCTAGTTTCCAATTACAAAATTTCCCCTGGAAGCAGTGGCACAACAGTTTCAGCACAGGCGTCTGTACATCCGAAACACGGCCCTGCTTAAGCCGACTTGTCGTATGTCTCCCTTTAGCTCGCTAAACGGCGCGCACGTGTCAGCCATGTGTACGGCATTAATCTGCCGCGTTTGCTCGCCGTGTTGTGCAAAACGTCGATAATCAGAAGCGAGACGCCAGCGTTCTGCTATGGAAGGATCCAACACAGCTCTTGTTGGAAATATCGAGCAGTGAGGGCGGACATTTAAGAGTCCTGTGAAGGGCTTGGCAGAGGGTAGTCAGCACTCCTCGTTTTATTCAAGTTCAGAGCACCCTTTGCCCACAGCTAGATGCTCCTGTTTACCTGTTTCTGGTAGCCCAAAGCTGTACTATTGTCTAAATGCCGTAATAAACTTTGAGCAGTCATTTATCAATGAAAATGTTGACCAGTAAACAGCAACAGTAAAATAATTGGAGCGCACGAACGCCTCCTGGAAGTAGGCTATCAAGTCCGCATTGCCTCTGCGAAGGAGCAAAGATCTAATCACATTAGTCGCTTGTGCTTTGATTTCACTTGTACATCTTTTCCAGTCCCCACCTACCAAATCCAACCGACTCCTTGCTCCTCCGTCCTGCGCCCTACTGCTCGTTGTATTCACTCTATTTCGGACAGTTTCCGTGCTCTCAGTCTTATTCGGTACATGTCCCAAACACTTGAGCAATATTCTAAGATGGGACACAAAGTGAATTGTAACCAGTCTCCTTTGTAGATTGACTGCATTTTCCGTTCCTCTGTCCACGTTCTTTTCGTTCCACTTTTCAAATTGGTCCGATGATTCTCGCCTGCTCCCATCCCGTACCATGTCACCTGCGGGGCCAATTTCCTGAAAATCTCTTACAGTTCCGAGCAGCCAGTTGTTCTTAACTTTTATTGAGAGCCGGCCGCGGTGGCCGAGCGGTTCTAGACGCTTCAGTCTGTAACCGCGCGACTGCTACGGTCGCAGGTTCGAATCCTGCCTTCCGCATGGATGTGTGTGATGTCCTTAGGTTAGTTATGTTTAAGTAGTTCTAAGTCTAGGGTACTGATGACCTCAGATGTTAAGTCCCATAGTGCTCAGAGCCATTTGAACCATTTTATTGAGAAGGCAACACGGGCAATTCTTTTGGTAAGCCTGACATCATTCATTCTCACAATATGAACTGAAAATTTTACTCGCCCTTCCCTGAAGCTGTAAGAGATTTTCTCAGTACGCTGATTCAATTCCAGACATTATGTACCGGGCGTGAACAGGAGAACACCTGCACTACGATGCTACAAGTGGATACGAGATGTCGATATAAGGTAGGAGAACTGCCGTAGCGAGAAACACATCGCTTGTGGGACTGACTCACTATCTAAAACAACACAAGACGAAATTCACATAGACGCAGGTTCAGTGGGGGAGGGGAGGCGTCAAGGTGGTCATAATACCCCACCTCAACCTAAAGAACATTTCAGTAAAAGTATATGCCATCTGATGTTTTCCCGGCAAATTTCTAACTTCCAGAATACTCAGGGTTTCGCTTGAGTTATGTCTTAAGTCGTTTGTGTTATTTCGGCTAACAGACTTGTGGCCATCTTCAGGTGTTTCCTTACGTTTGCTGATCTGTTTGTGTCAGCGTCCGACATGCGTTGGTCATTAATCCCCCCATCATACCATTGCTGTTGCTGCAGCCGCCGTGGTGGATGGCGGCACTGGCAAAGCTCGCATGCGAACTCTGGTCACGTCTCCACTAGGACTGTTCATAAAATATCGTAAAATATCGACGATTCGAAATTTTTCCAGGTGGCCCATTGATCGTGACTGGGCCAAATATCTCACGAAATAAGCGTCAAGCGAAAAAACTACAAAGAACGAAACTTGTCTAGCTTGAAGGGGGAAACCAGATGGCGCTATGGTTGGCCCGCTAGATGGTGCTGCCATAGGTCAACAGGAACCCCCATTTTTTAAAACACATTCATATAGTACGTAAATAAATATGAATGTTTTAGTCGGACCACTTTTTTCGCTTTGTGATAGATGGCGCTGTAATAGTCACAAACATATGGGTCACAGTTTTAGACGAACAGTTGGTAACAGGTAGGTTTTTTGTTTTTAAAATACAGAACGTAGGTACGTTTGATCGTTTTATTTCGGTTGTTCCAATGTGGAACATGTACCTTTGTGAACTTATCATTTCTGAGAACGCATGCTGTTACAGCGTGATTACCTGTAAATAACACACTAAACGCAATAAATGCTCAAAATGATGTCCGTCAGTCTCAATGCATTTGGCAATACGTGTAACGACATTCCTCTCAACAGCGAGTAGTTCGCCTTCATTAATGTTCGCACATACATTGACAATGCGCTGACGCATGTTGTCTGGCGTTGTCGGTGGATCACGATAGCAAATGTCCTTCAACTTTCCCCACAGAAAGAAATCCGGGGATGTCAGATACGATGAACGTGGGGCCATGGTATGGTGCTTCAACGACCAATCCACCTATGAAGTATGCTATTCAATACCGCTTCAACCGCACGCGAGCTATGTGCCGGACATCCATCATGTTGGAAGTACATCGCCATTCTGTCATGCAGTGAAACATCTTATAGTAACATTACGTAGGAAATCAGCAGACATTGCACCATTTAGATTGCCATCAATAAAATGAGGGCACATAATCCTTCCTCCCATAATGCCGCACCATACATTAACCCGACAAGGTCGCTGATGTTCCACTTGTCGCAGCCATCGTGAATTTTCCGTTGCCCAATAGTGCATGTTACGCCGGTTTACGTTACTGCTGTTGGTGAATGACGCTTCGTCGCTTAATAGAACGCGTGCAAAAAATCTGTCATCGTCCCGTAATTTCTCTTGGGCTCTGTGGCAGAACTGTACACGACGTTCAGACTCGCCGCCATGCAATTCCTGGTGCATAGAAATATGGTACGGGTGCTATCGATGTTGATGTAGCATTCTCAACACCGACGTTTTTGAGAATTCCCGATTCTCGCGCAATTTGTCTGCCACTGATGTGCGGATTAGGCGCGACAGCAGCTAAAACACCTACTTGGGCATCATCATTTGTTGCATGTCGTGGTTGACGTTTCACATGTGGCTGAACACTTCCTGTTTCCTTAAATAACGTAACTATCCAGCGAACGGTCCCGACACTTGGGTGATGTCGTCCAGGCTACCGACCCGCATACATAGCACACGCCCGTTGGGCATTTTGATCACAATAGCCTTACATCAACACGATATCGACCTTTTCCGCAATTGGTAAACGGCCCATTTTAACACGGGTAATGTATCACGAAGCAAATACCGTCCGCACTGGCGGAATGTTACGTGATACCACGTACTTATACGTTTATGACTATTACAGCGCCATCTATCACAAAGCGAAAAAAGTGGTCCAATAAAAGCGTTCATATTTCTTTACGTACTACACGAATATGTAATAAAAATGGGGGTTCCTATTTAAAAAAACATAGTTGATGTCCGTTTGACCTATGACAGCGCCATCTAGCAGGCCAAGCATAGCGCCATCTGGTTTACCCCTTCAAGCTAGACAAATTTCGTTCTTTATAGTTGTTCCGTTTGATGCTTATTTCGTGAGATATTTGGCCCGGTCACTATCAATGGACTACCCTGTATATATATACAGGGTTATTACAAATGATTGAAGCGATTTCACAGCTCTACAATAACTTTATTATTTGAGATATTTCCACAATGCTTTGCACACACATACAAAAACTCAAAAAGTTTTTTTAGGCATTCACAAATGTTCGATATGTGCCCCTTTAGTGATTCGGCAGACATCAAGCCGATAATCAAGTTCCTCCCACACCAATGAGTTCGAAAGCATCGTTGATGCGAGCTCGCAGTTCTGGCACGTTTCTTGGTAGAGGAGGTTTAAACACTGAATCTTTCACATAACCCCACAGAAAAAATCGCATGGGATTAAGTCGGGAGAGCGTGGAGGCCATTACATGAATTGCTGATCATGATCTCCACCACGACCGATCCATCGGTTTTCCAATCTCCTGTTTAAGAAATGCCGAACATCATGATGGAAGTGCGGTGGAGCACCATCCTGTTGAAAGATGAAGTCGGCGCTGTCGGTCTCCAGTTGTGGCATGAGCCAATTTTCCAGCATGTCCAGATACACATGTCCTGTAACGTTTTTTTCGCAGAAGAAAAAGGGGCTGTAAACTTTAAACCGTGAGATTGCACAAAACACTTTAACTTTTGGTGAATTGCAAATTTGCTGCACGAATGCGTGAAGATTCTCTACTGCCCAGATTTGCACATTGTGTCTGTTCACCATTAAGAAAAAATGTTGCTTCATCACTGAAAACAAGTTTCGCACTGAACGCATCCTCTTCCATGAGCTGTTGCAACCGCGCCGAAAATTCAAAGCGTTTGACTTTGTCATCGGGTGTCAGGGCTTGTAGCAATTGTAAACGGTAAGGCTTCTGCTTTAGCCTTTTCCGTAAGATTTTCCGAACCGTCGGCTGTGGTACGTTTAGCTCCCTGCTTGCTTTATTCGTCGACTTCCGCGGGCTACGCGTGAAACTTGCCCGCACGCGTTCAACCGTTTCTTCGCTCACTGCAGGCCGACCCGTTGATTTCCCCTTACAGAGGCATCCAGAACCTTTAACTGCGCATACCATCGCCGAATGGAGTTAGCAGTTGGTGGATCTTTGTTGAACTTCGTCCTGAAGTGTCGTTGCACTGTTATGACTGACTGATGTGAGTGCATTTCAAGCACGACATACGCTTTCTCGGCTCCTGTCGCCATTTTGTCTCACTGCGCTCTCGAGCGCTCTGGCGGCAGAAACCTGAAGTGCGGCTTCAGCCGAACAAAACTTCATGAGTTTTTCTACGTATCTGTAGTGTGTCGTGACCATATGTCAATGACTGGAGCTACAGTGAATTTATGAAATCGCTTCAATCATTTGTAATAGCCCTGTATATAGATACGTATATACACATATATACACATTTTCTCATACATCGATACACTGATATTAAAATGTTTATATCGAGTGCTGATATTTTTATTATATTTTGTTCGCAATTTTCGTTACATAATTGAAATTGTAGTAGAACATAATTTACCTTTCACTGTGTGAAGGTGTCTTACTGGTTTTTGAGCTTTGATCCCGTCCAGCCGTCTCTGCCTGTGGGAAGCATGTACAGGTGGCACGAAGAAGCAGCCCGACTGCATAGGTGAGCTGGCGGTGGTGGTGGTGGCGGTGGCGGGTGGGGGGGGGGGGGGTGAGGGGGGAGGATGTGAATAAAATAATAAGATTTCCGACGTGAAGAAATAGCACGCCAGCTGCATTAAAAAAACAATTTCTTACCCACTCAGCGTGCTATTTCTTCACACTGGCGTTCTTCAAAAACAGTTGCTGAAAACGATGAACAAAAATCTACATGACAAGATTGGTCTTTGCGGTGGACGGAGACGTGTGACGGGCGGTAAATTCTGACGTAATCGGAGCTCAACGCTACCAACAGAAACCGCAACGTTTAGCTTCAGCACCCAATTCTGAGACTACAACTACTAGGTCATGGCATTGGCAGAAATTTAAAAAAAACGGTGAAGTGTTCCAGACAAATCCGGGATGTGATGAATTCGAAAGACGGGCCCATCCGACACCGTTTATTAACCACTTACATTCAGATACGATTGTTAGAAAAGTGGTTAGCGTCAAATTTGAACGTGCACCGTTTTCGTTTTAATTCTTGCTCTAAGGAGTTTAAGCAGGCTGCTAGGTTGCTGATGTACAGAATATCTAATAATAAATCAGCACTTAAATATACAGTTTGTAAGTAGGCTGTTTATGTGTTTGTATGTTGGCAGCGCTATGTAGCGCTCTGGGTTAATAACTCTGACAGCGCAGTGCGCACTCTGTAGGCGACTCTGTGGCTGGTCGGACTGGCAGTGGGAGGTGAACAGCCAGCAATGATGGAAGTTGGGAGTGAGTAGTCACCAGTCATGGAGGTTAGAGGTCAATAATTAGCAGTGTTGGAGGTTTGCAGTATTAGCGCGAGCGGACGATCTGGACGTGTGTCCGTCATGGAAATGTAATTTGTCGATGATTATATAACTTTTGGAACTGGATGTCATGCACGATTACATAATTTTTGAACTGGTTGTCACATTCTTAAGGTAAATACATTGTTTGCCCAGCAACAAAATCTTTCCTATGCTCACCACATGCCTACTAATAGTTAAAGTCTACAGTAGTTAGAATCTTTTATTTAGCTGGCTTTATTGGTGCTTGCGGCATTGCTGTAGTTCGGGTAATGAAGATTTTTGTGAGGTAAGTGGGTTATGAAAGATACGTTATTGTCAGGATTTCTTCTTATTCAGGGCCATTCTTTTGAGTTAATTTGAAAGCAGTTAGATCGCGTTAATGTTGAATGGTGTGCGTAATTAATGTATAGGAAAAGGAAAAGCTTGAGTTCTGTTAGTCAGGGCAGATTCTGTAGGTCAGTGTTGAAATGATAAGAATAAGTAAAGAGGCAGTAGGCTCAGTACGTTAAGTTTCACTTAGCAGTTTCAGAAATAAATAATTAATAAAGAAGTTTCATCTTCCCAGTTACTTCAGTCTAAGTAAGTAAAAATTTTATTAAGACGTTTCAAATTATAAAACCGGCAGTATATTTACAATGTGCTGCCGATGTTTGCATGGGCCGGTAAATGGACATTCTTGCCGTCGATATACAGACACTTCTTTCCGATATATCAAGAGCCGATAATGATATTTTTTTAAATATCAACATAGTGGATTTCCGCTATTTTTTAAAATTATCAGCAGTCCTCGTCTCCACACTCTCGCCACCATGTGTGGATCTCACTCTACATGAACGTTTCGCTTTTTCATGGCTCAGAGCAGGCTTTCATCCTTACGTTTCTGGAGAAGAGTCAGCAGAATCTTGGGGCGACGCAGTGTCAAATGTACAATCGCCCATCGTCCAACGTCTTGGACACTACTAGGTTCAGACCGAAAGCCTACTAAACCCCTGCCAATGAGGCAAGCCATCCAATGGGAGAACCATACGCACGGTACAAGAGACGTGCCGTGAACGCAGACGACAGACTGAATCACGTGAGACCACCAAATCAACCGTGGCTGACCACTGAATATAAAAAAACTATAAATTATAACAAAAGCAAGATATTTGGTCTTGCTTGCTTCTGGGATCGTCCTGATTATAGATGTCACTGAAATGAGTCTAAATCGCTCTAATTAACAAAGCTAGAGGCCTATAATTGAGACAACCGTGCATTTCCTGAGACGAGATATAACATAGTCTTCCCGTATTGCGAGGCCCGCGCCGGATGGCGAAATACGGAGCACAAATCACCAAGATATGTATGCAGCGCTCCTAGTGGTCTCGCAGTCAACTTCGAATCCGGGAAACATGGCGCGAAAATCCATATTCTTGCTTTTGGAAATACGAGTATCTGATAACAATATTTTTTTTTTATTTTCAGTTTGTGGATGGACCTCGTAGCTCAGTTCTGCAATGTGTGACTGAAAACGTTTTTGTGACATTACAAAGTAATTTATTCGAGGAATCCCAGTCAAAAACTACCATTATCTTCTGTACATAACTAGGGTTCGCAGTGCCGTAAAATTTTGTAAATGACATCATGGTCGCCTTTTGACTATAAAATTACTCATTTGTAAAATCCAATATTGCAATGTCTACCGCGTGACCCTTATCTAGTGGAAATAATTGCCCTTTAGCACACGACAAAATGTAATAATCATTTTGTACGACGTGACACAGAATCATACTGTGTTCCTGATTACGGCTTCTTATGTTGCTCGCATTTTGCTTGATTTTTGGTCGTACCTGTAGTTTTGTGTGGTGTAAATGATTGCATATTTACTTGCATGTCTGAAAGAACAGACCGAGCTGACGATCCACAGCAGTACTAAATAATTCTAATTTTATTTCCTGATACGAATTTTTTGACATCAGCTGTCTTGTGTATAGAAATACCATCAACTGTTGGCATATGAACATTTATCAAATTTCGCTCGCGGTTCTAGGTGCTCAGTCCGGAGCCGCGCGACTGCTATGGTCGCAGGTTCGAATCCTGCCTCGGGCATGGATGTATATGATGTCCTTAGGTTAGTTAGGTTTAAGTAGTTCTAAGTTCTAGGGGACTGATGACCACAGACGTTAAGTCCCATAGTGCTCAGAGCCATTTGGATTTTTTGGATCAAATTTCGTATGTCAATAGTAGGTAGTAGATCTGTACCCCACATAGCTGGCGCCAATGAATCCGCAGTCAGCGAATAAATTTCAGGTTCCATATTTCTTTTTGTTACATATAAAACAGATCCTGGTTTCGTCGCAAGGCGGTCTTGGACTCACATACAATTGTTCTTGATTACGAGTGCGTGTGTGAAATGCTCGTTTTAACTGTTATTCAATCTGTGTATTGAGCAAGCAGTAGAGGAAACAAAAGAAAAATTCGGAGTAGGAATTAAAATCCATGGAGAAGAAATAAAAACTTTGAGGTTCGCCGATGACATTGTATTTCTGTCAGAGACAGCAAAGGACCTGGAAGAGCAGCTGAACCGAATGAACAGTGTCTTCAAAGGACGATATGAACATCAACAAAAGCAAAACGAAGATAATGAAATGTAGTCGAATTAAATCGGGTGAGGCTGCGGGAATTAGATTAGGAGACGCTTAAAGTAGTAAATGAGTTTTGCTATTTGGGGGGCAAAATAACTGATGATGGTCGAAGTACAGAGAATATAAGATGTACACTGGCAATGGCATGGAAAGCGTTTCTGAAGAAGAGAAATTTGTTAACATCTAGTATAGACTTAAGCGTCAGGAAGTCGTTTCTGAAAGTATTTGTATGAAGTGTAGCCATGTATGGAAGTGAAACGTGGACGATAAATAGTTCAGACAAGAAGAGAATAGAAGCTTTTGAAATGTGGTGCTACAGAAGAATGCTGAAGATTAGATGGGTAGATCACATAACTAATGAGGAGGTATTGAACAGACTTGGAGAGAAGAGGAGTTTGTGCACAACTTGACAAGAAGAAGGGATCGGTTGGTAGGACATGTTCTGAGGCATCAAGGGATCACCAATTTAGTATTGGAGGGCAGCGTGGAGGGTAAAAATCGCAGAGGGAGACCAAGAAATGAATACACTAAGCAAATTCAGAAGGACGTAAGTTGCAGTAGGTACTGGGAGATGAAGAAGTTTGCACAAAATAAAGTAGCATAGAGAGCTGCATCAAACCAGTCTCAGGACTGAAGACCACAACAACAACAACAACAACAACATGCGTAGGAGACCAGTGGAATATCACTGAAGACCACAACATATTCAACTTCATTACATCTTGACACAGAATGAGCATGAACTTCTGCTTTAATGGTGTTGCTTCTTGCAACGAAACCAGCTTTTTGTCAGCTACGAAACGAGAATAAATGTGTAAGACTTTAAATCACCGAATAAGAAAACGAGATGATGAATGGCTGATAAATTTGCAACGCTGAAAGTTAGCTGGCAGTGAACCGAGGCCATGTTACCGAAGTCCTGCTGAGTTTCACCGCCCTGGCGCGGAGAATGGGGTCCTCAGTTCAAATGGTTCAAATGGCTCTGAGCACTATGGGACTCAACTGCTGTGGTCATAAGTCCCCTAGAACTTAGAACTACTTAAACCTAACTAACCTAAGGACAGCACACAACACCCAGCCATCACGAGGCAGAGAAAATCCCTGACCCCGCCGGGAATCGAACCCGGGAACCCGTGCGTGGGAAGCGAGAACGCTACCGCACGATCACGAGATGCGGGCGGTCCTCAGTTCGTAGCCGTGCGTTGCAGTGATGTCATACTTGGACGCACATAACGCAACCACGCATTTCCTCGCACTTTCGTCAGGTCCAATCAGTTTACAGACAACACTTTACGGCAACTGAAAGCCTTGTCAGACCTTTTTTCGTAATACGCTCTGTATAAAGCCCTACGTTCGTGCCTTTTACCAACAGCTCTTTATCAAAGACCAGACAACCTCTACAATGTTTAGTCTTATAACGAGTGCGTAAAACCATTTATTACAGGTTAGCAACACAAAACAGACAGCTGCAATAAGTCTGCTGCACCGTTGAGTGCAGGAGTCATTAAGACCAGCTGCTGAGAGAGGAGCTAGATGTTTTCGCGTACAAACGACAAAGTGGCTCGTTGAGTCACTTGCGCCGGTATCGCGTGTCATTCTTGGGAGTCGGCGAAGGAAGCGCGCACATTTCGTACATTGCCTCAACGGCAGTGCGCCCCGGCTCTTTAGCTCTGTCACAGCGTCTCAGTCTCAGGTTTCTCCGCTAGGTGGCAGCTCTAGCGAGGGAGCGTGGCAGTTCCAAGAAAACCCGCCAGGCGGCAGGAGACATCTTAACGCAGAGGTTCTGTGCACAGCACTTACGCGGGCTCTCTGTTATGACACACTAGTAATACTGATCAGAGGTTTAGCTCAACGTGGAGAGGCTGTACTGTTGTTGATGATTAAGCGACAAATAGCACGTCCTATGAGAACAGCTGTATTGACACGCTGGGAAGTATTTGCACATGTCTGCTGTCATTATGCTTCAAGTTAACTGGGAGATACGCTGACAAATCTCTTCACATCTGCATAATACAACACGTAAATTACAGCATGGTTGCACAACCAGATGGTCTGTATGCTTCGAGTACTCTGTGCATGAATCGGAAAGGATAAGTCGACAATCCGCTTACAAGAGGACGCAGGAATACTACGAAAGGTGTTAGTCAACGGATGTGTTGACGTAAAGTTCGATTGCGAAACGAGATGGACCCAGTACAATAACGATATAAAAAGAAGTTCATTTATTCGTGTCAGAAGCGTTGCATACAAAACAGACAAAGGTGGGAAAACAGATTAAATATATAAAATTAATACATACGGAGAAAATGCAGACACACTGCGAGGCAATTAGAACCATATAATAATAGTTATATACAGGGTGGTTCATTGATCGTGACAGAGCCAATAACTCACGAAATAAGCGTTAAACGAAAAAACTACAAAGAACGAAACTCGTCTAGCCTGAAGGGGTAAACCAGATGGCGCTATGGTTGGCCCGCTAGATGGCGGTGCCACAGTTCAAACGGATATCAACTGCGTTTTTTTTTTTAAATAGGAACCCCCATTTTTTATTACATATTCCTGTAGTACGTAAAGAAATATGAATGTTTTAGTTGGACCACTTTTTTCGCTTTGTGATAGATGGCACTGTTATAGTCACAAACGTATCAATACGTGGTATCACGTAACATTCCGCCAGTGCGGACGGTATCTGCTTCGTGATACATTACCAGTGTTAAAATGGACCGTTTACCAATTGCGGAAAAGGTCGATATCGTGTTGATGTATGGCTATTGTGATCAAAATGCCCAACGGGCGTGTGCTATGTATGCTGCTCGGTACCCAGGAAATCATCCAAGTGTCCGGACCGTTCGCCGGATAGTTAAGTTATTTAAGCAAACAGGAAGTGTTCAGCCACATGTGAAACGTCAACCACGACCTGCAACAAACAATGAGCCCAAGTAGGTGTTTTAGCTGCTGTCGCGGGTAATCCGCACATCAGTAGCAGACAAATTGCGCGACAATCGGGAATCTCAAAAAGGTCGGTGTTGAGAATGCTACATCAACATCTATTGCACCCGTACCATATTTCTATGCACCAGAAATTGCATGGCGACGACTTTGAACGTCGTGTAGAGTTCTGCCACTGGGCACAAGAGAAATTACGGGACGGTGACAGATTTTTTGCACGCGTTCTATTTAGGGACGAGGCGTCATTCACCAACAGCGGTAACGCAAACCGGCATTATATGCACTATTGGGCAATGGAAAATTCACGATGACTGCGACAAGTGGAACATCAGCGACCTTGGCGGGTTAATGTATGGTGCGGAATTATGGGAGGAAGGATAATTGGCCCCCATTCTATCGATGGCAGTCTAAACGGTGCTATGTATGCTGATTTCCTACGTAATGTTCTACCGATTTTACTACAAGATGTTTCACTGCATGACAGAATGGCGATGTACTTCCAACATGATGGATGTCCGGCACATAGCTCGCGTGCGGTTGAAGCAGTATTGAATAGCATATTTCATGACCGGTGGATTGGTCGTCGAAGCACCATACCGTGGCCCGCATGTTCACCGGATTTGACATCCCCGGATTTCTTTCTGTGGGGAAAGTTGAAGGACATTTGCTATCGTGATCCACCGACAACGCCAGAAAACATGCGTCAGCGCATTGTCAATGCATGTGCAAACGTTACTGAAGGCGAACTACTCGCTGTTGAGAGGAATGTCGTTACACGTATTGCCAAATGCATTGAGATTGACGGACATCATTTTGAGCATTTATTGCGTTTAGTGTGTTATTTACAGGTAATCACGCTGTAACAGCATGCGTTCTCAGAAATGATAAGTTCACAAAGGTACATGTATCACACTTGAACAACCGAAATAAAATGTTCAAACGTACCTACGTTCTGTAATTTAATTTAGAAAACCTACCTGTTACCATCTCTTCGTCCAAAATTGTGAGTCATATGTTTGTAACTTTACAGCGCCATCTATCACAAAGCGAAAATAGTGCTCCAACTAAATCATCCATATTTCTTTACGTACTACACGAATGTATAATAAAAAATGGGGGTTCCTACTTAAAAAAACGCAGTTTACATCCGTTTGACCTATGGCAGCGTCATCTAGCGGGCAAACCATAGCCGCATCTGGTTTCCCCCATCAAGGTAGACGAGTTTCGTCCTTTGTAGTTTTTTCGTTTGATGCTTATTTCGTAAGATATTTGGCCCGGTCAGTATCAATGGACCACCCTGTATAAACAAATTACAAACACTAACCAGATCAAAAATTATCTACCTCGATGGCATTCTTCCAGGTCCGCAATAGGTCCAGAAAACTGGGAACTGAGGACAGTTGTACAGGTGCTTGGTGCTTTATTCGGCTCCACATTCGCATTAAGTACCATCTGACCGTATTATCCTTTATTCCCACACTTCTTACTCTGTTGGGGGATTTCCCCGTTTTCCATTGCAGGTTTTCGCATGGCGGGGGGGGGGGGGGGAGGAGGGGGAGGGAGGGATGACGGATGGCCTCCGAAGGTGGGATCCATGTTGCAATGTCTGCGTTTCTGGATGACCACAGGTTGTGTCGTGCCGTTGACGGCGATGCACTGTCATTCACGTTAGTGTTTAGAAAGTTCTTCCTAGACTTCAGCCCGCGTGGGGGAGGGTGGTGTTCTTGCTGTTGTGTCGGCAGATTAGCCAACACAACGCACACTAATTTAGAGGAGGCCTAAATGCACGCGTCAACTCACGCAGGCTGGCGTTAGGTCTGAAACAGGATACGTAATGAATGCTATAAAGAAAAGTACGTAGCTGCTGGAATACTTAACTTTAATCCATCATTTGTATACAGCGTTCTTGATGATACAAGTGAGACTCTCTCTAGAAATGGTTAATGGCGCCTTGCTAGGTCGTAGCCATGGACTTAGCTGAAGGCTATTCTAACTATCTCTCGGCAAATGAGAGAAAGGCTTCGTCAGTGTAGTCGCTAGCAAAGCCGTGCGTACAACTGGGGCGAGTGCTAGTAAGTCTCTGCAGGCCTGCCGTGTGGTGGCGCTCGGTCTGCGATCACTGACAGTGGCGACACGCGGGTCCGACATGTACTAATGGACCGCGGCCGATTTAAAGCTACCACCTAGCAAGTGTGGTGTCTGGCGGTGACACCACACTTGCAATAGGTGTCCGCAGCTCGTGATCTAGTGGCTAGCGCTGCTGCCTCTGGATCGATCAAGGTGTCCCACGTTCCATTCGCGACTGAGTTGGGGATTTTCTCTGCCCGGAGACTGGGTGTTGTCCTCATGATTTCATCATCATCGTTCGTGACAGTGGCTAGATAGGTTGAGTAAAAATTGGACAGTGTAAAAAACTGGGGCTTTGTACAGGCGCTGATGACCGAGCAGTTGAGCGCACAACAAACCAAACAAACTTGCAACGAGTGAGCAGCGTTTAGTTCCACTTTGCATCTCTCTGTGTTCGCGGGAACTTCCTGTCTTATATATGGTGAGACTAACCCAACCAGGCTGTAGAACTTGTAGGTAGGCGTTGCCTTCAAGCAGCCTGATGGTATTCTACACGTCTCGTTGACATCAACATCCACATGCCCTGCATGAACAGGGCAGGCATATTCGGCAGCACAGTAACACAAAGCAATTGCCGACATCCTGGGTACTGCCGGTTGGTAACCCATCGGCTACTTGTGAGCTTTCTGATCATGTTACTGCGAGCGGATACTTTTCGTTTTGCGTTTAGGCAGTGCGTCCTAAATGTCAGCGTACGGTCCAGCGTGACCCCCAAATATTTTGGTCTATGACAGTGCTTTAGCTCCATACCATCCCGCACGAGTTTTAATGTTCGGTCGAAGTCCTTGTTTCATAAATGAAAAGCGCATACTTGAATTTTACCAGGATTCTCTTCCAGGTAGTTATTTTAGTTCTATGCCGCGAGAGTGTGAAGTCCATTTGTTGGATGCCGTTCTCCTTTTTCAAAGTCTTTGGCTTGAGATATTAGCGCTAGGTAGCATAGAAGAAGCCTTCTGTGTTAAGCGATTGTGGCTGATCGTTACTCGTTTAAGACGCTACCTTGGGGCAGACCAGACTTTCATATTCTCCATCTACTTTTCTTGCCATCTACACTCCTGGAAATGGAAAAAAGAACACATTGACACCGGTGTGTCAGACCCACCATACTTGCTCCGGACACTGCGAGAGGGCTGTACAAGCAATGATCACACGCACGGCACAGCGGACACACCAGGAACCGCGGTGTTGGCCGTCGAATGGCGCTAGCTGCGCAGCATTTGTGCACCACCGCCGTCAGTGTCAGCCAGTTTGCCGTGGCATACGGAGCTCCATCGCAGTCTTTAACACTGGTAGCATGCCGCGACAGCGTGGACGTGAACCGTATGTGCAGTTGACGGACTTTGAGCGAGGGCGTATAGTGGGCATGCGGGAGGCCGGGTGGACGTACCGCCGAATTGCTCAACACGTGGGGCGTGAGGTCTCCACAGTACATCGATGTTGTCGCCAGTGGTCGGCGGAAGGTGCACGTGCCCGTCGACCTGGGACCGGACCGCAGCGACGCACGGATGCACGCCAAGACCGTAGGATCCTACGCAGTGCCGTAGGGGACCGCACCGCCACTTCCCAGCAAATTAGGGACACTGTTGCTCCTGGGGTATCGGTGAGGACCATTCGCAACCGTCTCCATGAAGCTGGGCTACGGTCCCGCACACCGTTAGGCCGTCATCCGCTCACGCCCCAACATCGTGCAGCCCGCCTCCAGTGGTGTCGCGACAGGCGTGAATGGAGGGACGAATGGAGACGTGTCGTCTTCAGCGATGAGAGTCGCTTCTGCCTTGGTGCCAATGATGGTCGTATGCATGTTTGGCGCCGTGCAGGTGAGCGCCACAATCAGGACTGCATACGACCGAGGCACACAGGGCCAACACCCGGCATCATGGTGTGGGGAGCGATCTCCTACACTGGCCGTACACCACTGGTGATCGTCGAGGGGACACTGAATAGTGCACGGTACATCCAAACCGTCATCGAACCCATCGTTCTACCATTCCTAGACCGGCAAGGGAACTTGCTGTTCCAACAGGACAATGCACGTCCGCATGTATCCCGTGCCACCCAACGTGTTCTAGAAGGTGTAAGTCAACTACCCTGGCCAGCAAGATCTCCGGATCTGTCCCCCATTGAGCATGTTTGGGACTGGATGAAGCGTCGTCTCACGCGGTCTGCACGTCCAGCACGAACGCTGGTCCAACTGAGGCGCCAGGTGGAAATGGCATGGCAAGCCGTTCCACAGGACTACATCCAGCATCTCTACGATCGTCTCCATGGGAGAATAGCAGCCTGCATTGCTGCGAAAGGTGGATATACACTGTACTAGTGCCGACATTGTGCATGCTCTGTTGCCTGTGTCTATGTGCCTGTGGTTCTGTCAGTGTGATCATGTGATGTATCTGACCCCAGGAATGTGTCAATAAAGTTTCCCCTTGTCCCCTGGGACAATGAATTCACGGTGTTCTTATTTCAATTTCCAGGAGTGTAGTTCTACGTAGAATCTAGAGTTCTGAAGAACAGTTCTTATGAAGCTGGCAAAGACATAATTTCTCGTTAATTGATATAGTTAGCGCAAGACGATATTGTGCTGCACAGTATCATAAGCTGCGGAGAGATGCACGAATACTGCTCCTGAAACCAACCCGGCTCCAAACCATCCACGATATTCTGTGTCGAGTATTTGTGTTGTACAATTTTTATTTGGTCTAAATGCAGCTTGTTGTGGGATCATTGGGTGAAAGGGCTGAGACGACTAAGCGACATTTTTTCGAGGATTTTATAAAGACGGCGCAAAAGAGATACGGGGCGAAAGTTCTTGGCATGACAAGCTCGCTTGCCGGGGTTTCAGTATGGCGATGATCCTTGTCCTTCTACATATTTTAGGAATCTGCTATCGAGTTAGGCAGTTATTATAGAATTGCAATAGCCATACCACAATCGCAGACTCAAAATGCTTTATCTGCAGCAAATCGTCAAGTCCTGGCGCCTTGCCGGATTTACACTTTTTAATAGCAGCTTTCAGTTCTTCCATAGTAAACTTAGCGGACAGCACTTTTGTTTCAGGATAGTCCTGGATGATCCCAATATTTTTCTTTTTTCCTTCAGTTTTCGCATTCAGCAGCACCTGGTGGACGATTTTATTTGGGGTAAGGTTGGGTCTTAGTTTGGGTGTAGTAGAGGCATTACTGAGTGGTTTGAGCAGTCGCAAAGCTTTTCTGCTACTCTCCGACATGCCAACAGTCCCTGCCGTTTCAATCCATCGGTTTGGTTTGGCTTTTACCAATTCCTGGGATAGTGTCTATCCTGATTTTACGGTATCCGTCTCAGGTATTCTTGTAGTCCTGATGTTAATTCTTCATTCTTCATACCCACGAAGTACGCCAGCCACTGGGAATCGAAGCGCGAGAGCACCTCTTTGCAGCATCTAAAAAACGGTCGTAGGAGTCGGTCACGAGTTAGATGCTTAGTACTGCCTAAGCCATAGTTTCCGCAAAACTCCTCCAGTTGGCCATCTTAAAGCCATCTTAAAGGTGAAACGCCTACGGGACTCCGCGTTTTGCATACACTCGACTTTCCTCTGGGCAACGGTTGAAATTTCCTTGAAGCGGCTGACCTTTCTACTACAGAAGCATTGCGACGTGCGGTAGAAAACGCGCAGGATCTTCCTCAAAACCAAAATTTACGATAATGTTCATAAAAAGAAGTTTACTACATAAAAAACCACCACGTAACCTTCACTAAACTTCAACTCTCTCTTTCTCTCTCTCTCTCTCTCTCTCTCTCTCTCTCTCACACACACACACACACACACACACACACACACACTACTGTTTACTTTTATTTTAATTTTTTTAAGGCTTACTATTCAGAAGTTCGATTAGCAGGTGGTAGATGAGGTGTGCACTTCAGGTGCATTGGTCCCGGAAAATGAACGATGTCGAAATATCTACAATGTTTTAAGTTCATCACAACGGTTGCAGAATGCTTTTCGGTGGATCAGTAAGAAGAAATATTTTGGCACTAGTGTGGAGTACCTGCACTCCTGTGCGTTAGGGGTGTTAATAAAATTGCGATGTATCCATATATCGATATCTTCTCTCTAAGTACCGATACATATCGGCGAGACTAAATATGACTGTCGATATATCATTATGGAAATGACAATATCAAGAGCCGACATTTTTATTTTATATAGCATTTATGTTGTACCCGTGGTCTAGGGTTGCCGGCACGGTAGCTCAGCGTGTTCGGTCAGAGGGTTAGCTCCCTCTGTAATAAAAAAAACTGAGTTAATAGATCACCAACGACTTAAAAGGGTGTCTTAGGACATCCGCTACGATCAGATTCAACGAACAAAAACGAACAAACTGAGATTGAAAAAAAAGGGGGGGTAGCGTCTTTGATTCATAATCAAAACGTCTTCGGTCCCGGGTTCGATCCCCGCCACTGCCTAAATTTTGATAAATAATCAGCATTGGCGGCCGAAGACTTCCGGCATAAGAAGTCAGCCTCATTCTGCCAACGGCCGTGTCAAAGAGGGCGGAGGAGCGGGTAGAGGTTCAGGGCACTCTCTTGTCCTAGGGGTGGGAAATTGCCCCTAAAGGCGGAAAAATCAGCAATGATCAACGACATGAGGATGCAGAAGGCAATGGAAACCACTGCATTAAAGACACGTAACGTGTATCCACAGGACATGTGGCCTGTAATTGAAGAAGTGTCATGACGATCTCTCCATTGGCAAAAGATTTCGGAATTGTCCCCCATTCGGATCTCCGGGAGGGGACTGCCAAGGAGGAGGTTACCATGAGAAAAAGATTGAATAATCAACGAAAGGATAACGTTCTACGAGTCGGGGCGTGGAATGTCAGAAGCTTGAACTTGGTAGGGAAACTAGAAAATCTGAAAAGGGAAATGCAAAGGCTCAATCTAGATATACTAGGGGTCAGTGAAGTGAAGTGGAAGGAAGACAAGGATTTCTGGTCAGATGAGTATAGGGTAATATCAACAGCAGCAGAAAATGGTATAACAGGTGTAGGATTCGTTATGAATAGGAAGGTAGGGCAGAGGGTGTGTTACTGTGAACATTTCAGTGACAGGGTTGTTCTCATCAGAATCCACAGCAGACCAACACCGACAACGATAGTTCAGGTATACATGCCGACGTCGCAAGCTGAAGATGAACAGATAGAGAAAGTGTATTAGGATATTGAAAGGGTAATGCAGTATGTAAAGGGGGACAAAAATCTAATAGTCATGGGCGATTGGAATGCAGTTGTAGAGGAAGGAGTAGAAGAAAAGGTTACAGGAGAATATGGGCTTGGGACAAGGAATGAAAGAGGAGAAAGACTAATTGAGTTCTGTAACAAGTTTCAGCTAGTAATAGCGAATACCCTGTTCAAGAATCATAAGAGGAGGAGGTATACTTGGAAAAGGCCGGGAGATACGGGAAGATTTCAATTAGATTACATCATGGTCAGACAGAGATTCCGAAATCAGATACTGGATAGTAAGGCGTACCCAGGAGCAGATATAGACTCAGATCACAATATAGTAGTGATGAAGAGTAGGCTGAAGTTCCAAGACATTAGTCACGAAGAATCAATACGCAAAGAAGTGGGATACGGAAGTACTAAGGTATGACGAGATACGTTTGAAGTTCTCTAACGCTATAGATACAGCAATAAGGAATAGCGCAGTAGGTAGTACAGTTGAAGAGGAATGGACATCTCTAAAAAGGGTCATCACATAAGTTGAGAAGGAAAACATAGGTACAAAGAAGGTAGCTGCGAAGAAACCATGGGTAACAGAAGAAATACTTCAGTTGATTGATGAAAGGAGGAAGTACAAACATGTTCCGGGAAAATCAGGAATACAGAAATACAAGTCACTGAGGAATGAAATAAATAGGAAGTGCAGGGAAGGTAAGACGAAATGGCTGCAGGAAAAATGTGAAGACATCGAAAAAGATATGACTGTCGGAAGGACAGACTCAGCATACAGGAAAGTCAAAACAACCTTTGGTGACATTAAAAGCAACGGTGTTAACATTAAGAGCGCAACGGGAATTCCACTGTTAAATGCAGAGGAGAGAGCAGATAGGTGGAAAGAATACATTAAAAGCCTCTATGAGGGTGAAGATTTGTCTGATGTGATAGAAGAAGAAACAGGAATCGATTTAGAAGAGATATAGGATCCCGTATTAGTATCGGAATTTAAAAGAGCTTTGGAGGACTTAACGGTCAAATAAGGCAGAAGGGATAGATAACATTCCATCAGAATTTCTAAAATCATTGGGTGAAGTGGCAACAAAACGACTATTCACGTTGGTGCGTAGAATATATGAGTCTGGCGACATACCATCTGACTTTCGGAAAAGCATCATCCACACAATTCCGAAGACGGCAAGAGCTGACAAGTGCGAGAATTATCGCATAATCAGCTTAACAGCTCATGCATCGAAGCTGCTTACAAGAATAATATACAGAAGAATGGAAAAGAAAATTGAGAATGCGCTAGGTGACGATCAGTTTGGCTTTAGGAAAAGTAAAGGGACGAGAGAGGCAATTCTGACGTTACGGCTAATAATGGAAGCAAGGCTAAAGAAAAATCAAGACACTTTCATAGGATTTGTCGACCTGGAAAAAGCGTTCGACAATATAAAATGGTGCAAGCTGTTCGAGATTCTGAAAAAAGTAGGGGTAAGCTATAGGGAGAGACGGGTCATATACAATATGTACAACAACCAAGAGGGAATAATAAGAGTGGACGATCAAGAACGAAGTGCTCGTATTAAGAAGGGTGTAAGACAAGGCTGTAGCCTTTCGCCCCTACTCTTCAATCTGTACATCGAGGAAGCAATGATGGAAATAAAAGAAAGGTTCAGGAGTGGAAGTAAAATACAAGGTGAAAGGATATCAATGATACGATTCGCTGATCACATTGCTATCCTGAGTGAAAGTGAAGAAGAAATAAATGATCTGCTGAACGGAATGAACAGTCTAATGAGTGCACAGAATGGTTTGAGAGTAAATCGGAGAAAGACGAAGGTAATGACAAGTAGTAGAAATGAGAACAGCGAGAAACTTAACATCAGGATTGATGGTCACGAAGTCAATGAAGTTAAGGAATTCTGCTACCTAGGCAGTAAAATAACCAATGACGGACAGAGCAAGGAGGACATCAAAAGAAGACTCGCTATGGCAAAAAAGGCATTTCTGGCCAAGAGAAGTCTACAGGGTTATTACAAATGATTGAAGCGATTTCACAGCTCTACAATAACTTTATTATTTGAGATATTTTCACAATGCTTTGCACACACATACAAACACTCAAAAAGTTTTTTTAGGCATTCACAAATGTTCGATATGTGCCCCTTTAGTGATTCGGCAGACATCAAGCCGACAATCAAGTTCCTCCCACACTCGGCGCAGCATGTCCCCATCAATGAGTTCGAAAGCATCGTTGATGCGAGCTCGCAGTTCTGGCACGTTTCTTGGTAGAGGAGGTTTAAACACTGAATCTGTCACATAACCCCACAGAAAGGAATCGCATGGGGTTAAGTCGGGAGAGCGTGGAGGCCATGACATGAATTGCTGATCATGATCTCCACCACGACCGATCCATCGGTTTTCCAATCTCCTGTTTAAGAAATGCCGAACATCATGATGGAAGTGTGGTGGAGCACCATCCTGTTGAAAGATGAAGTCGGCGCTGTCGGTCTCCAGTTGTGGCATGAGCCAATTTTCCGCGGGCTACTCGTGAAACTTGCCCGCACGCGTTCAACCGTTTCTTCGCTCACTGCAGGCCGACCCGTTGATTTCCCCTTACAGAGGCATCCAGAAGCTTTAAACTGCGCATACCATCGCCGAATGGAGTTAGCAGTTGGTGGATCTTTGTTGAACTTCGTCCTGAAGTGTCGTTGCACTGTTATGACTGACTGATGTGAGTGCATTTCAAGCACGACCTACGCTTTCTCGGCTCCTGTCGCCATTTTGTCTCACTGCGCTCTCGAGCGCTCTGGCGGCAGAAACCTGAAGTGCGGCTTCAGCCGAACAAAACTTTATGAGTTTTTCTACGTATCTGTAGTGTGTCGTGACCATATGTCAATGAATGGAGCTACAGTGAATTTATGAAATCGCTTCAATCATTTGTAATAGCCCTGTACTAATATCAAATACCGGCCTTAATTTAAGGAAGACATTTCTGAGCATGTACGTCTGGAGTACAGCATTGTATGGTAGTGAAACATGGACTGTGGAAAACCGGAACAGAAGAGAATCGAAGCATTTATATATATATGCATTATATAACTGGCAGTATATTTACAATATTCAGCCGACCTTTTTTGACTGGCACGTCGATATTTTGTGTGTCGTTATATCGATAATTCTTTGCGGCATATCGAGAGATGCTTGTGACATCTTTTTAAATATCTATATACAGCCTTCCGGATGTTTTTAAAAATATCAACAGTCCTCTTGTGGGCCTTTCTTGTCTGCTTTGTTGAAGAACTCTGCTTCGGAGCCTCAGACATTCACTGTTCACTAGAGACTACAAGTATTTCGCGTGCAATCCATCAAACCGTTGTCAGTCATAAAAACCCCCGTCGCGTTTTTGTGTTTGTATGCGAACGCTAATCGGAACTGCTGTAGGGTATCTGATACGGTTTTCGTTAAAAAAAGACAGACTTCATCCTGTTCCGGCACTACTTGGTTCGTGTCGGTTTCGTTCGGCCCTTCTCGGAAGTATTCGGTGCAGCACGACACTTCATTTAGCACCGCGATAGGGTAGTATTCGGTCGTCACGACGTTCTTCAGTTCAGCAGAATCGTGTTGCCAGAGCTGTTTATCCTTCGCTGTTGGTAGCATAAGGGCAGTTCACAAGGTCCAGTGGCTGTTTGCACAAACAGAGCATTAAAAGTGATTGCGAAATAAAGGTATTGACAATTCTCATGCTTCTCGTCTATTTTGCAGTCGTATAATCCATGGGTACCGCAGATTCGCCATCGAATGACATTGCAGCACCATGCAGGAAGACTTTAAAGATTTAGTTGACAACGAAAGCACAAAAAATTACTACGATCGACAGACGATGTGGTGTTGTTGTGGTCTTCAGTCCAGAGACTGGTTTGATGCAACTCTCCATTCTACTCTATCCTGTGCAAGCTGCTTCATCTCCCAGTACCTACAGCAACCTACATCCTACTGAATCTGCTAAGTGTATTCATCTCTTGGTCTCCCTCTATGATTTTTACACTCCACGCTTCCCTCCAATACTAAATTGGTGATCCCTTATGTCTCGAATGTGTCTGGCCAACCTGTCCCTTCTTATAGTCAGGTTATTCCACAAATTCCTCTTCTCTCGAATTCTGTTCAGTACCTCCTCATTACTTACGTGATCTACCCACCTAATCTCCAAAATTCTTCTGTAGCACCACATTTCGAAAGCTTCTATTCTCTACTTGTCTAAACTATCTATCGTCCATGTTTCACTTCCATTTATGGCTACACTCTATACAAATACTTTTGGAATAGACTTCCTGACACTTAAATCTTTACTCGATGTTAATAAATTGTTCTTCTTCACAAACGCTCTCCTTGCCATAGCCAGTCTACATTTTCTATCCTCTACTTCGAGCATCATCAGTTATTTTGTTCCCCAGATAACAAAACTCATCTACTACTTTACGTGTCTCGGTTCCTAATCTAATTCCCGCAGCATCACCCGATTTAATTCGACTACATTCCATTATCTTCGTTTTGCTTTTATTGATGTTCATCTTATATACTCCTTGCAAACACTGTCCATTCCGTTCAACTGCCCTTCCAGGTCCTTTGCTGTCTCTGGCAGAATTACAATGTGATCGGCGAATCTCAAAGTTTTAATTTCTTCTCCATGGATTTTAATTTCTGCACCAAATTTTTCTTTTGTTTCCTTTACTGCTTGCTCAATATACAGATTGAATGGTATCGGGAATAGGCTACAGCCCTGTCTCACTCCATTGTGAATCACTGCTTCCCTTTCGCGCCCCTCGACTCTTATAACTGCCATCTGGTTTCTGTACAAATTAGAAATTGCCTTTCGCTCCATGTATTTTATCCCTGCCACATTCAGAATTTGAGAGAGACTATTTCAGTCAACATTGTCTTCTAAGGTCCACTACTGGCCACTAAAATTGGTACACCACGGAAGATGGCGTGCTACAGATGCGAAATTTAACCGACAGGAAGAAGATGCTGTGATATCCAAATGATTAGCTTTTCAGAGCATTCACACAAGGTTGGTGCCGGTGGCAACATCTACAACGTGCTGACATGAGGATGGTTTCCAACCGATTTCTCATAGACAAACAGCAGTTGACCGGCGTTGCCTGGTGAAACGTTGTTGTGATGCCTCGTTTAAGGAGGAGAAATGCGTACCATCACGTTTCCGACTTTGATAAAGGTCCGATTGTAGCCTATCGCGATTGCGGTTTGTCGTATCGCGACATTGCTGCTCGCGTTGGTCGAGATCCAATGACTGTTTGCAGAATATGGAATCGGTGGGTTCAGGAGGGTAATACGGAACGCCGTGCTGGATCCCAACGGCCTCGTATCACTAGCAGTCGAGATGACAGGCATCTTATCAGCATGGCTGTAACGGATCGTGCAGCCACGTCTCGATCCCTGAGGCAACAGATGGGGACCTTTGCAAGACAACAACCATCTGCACGAACAGTTCGAGGGCGTTTGTAGCAGCATGGACTATCAGCTCGGGGACCATGGGTGCACGAATGGCAAAACGTCATTTTTTCGGATGAATCCAGGTTCTGTTTACACCATCATGATGGTCGCATGGTGGTTGGCGACATCGCGGTGAACGCACATTGGCAGCGTGCATTCGTCATCGCCATACTAGCATATCACACGGCGTGATAGTATGGGGTGCCATTGGTTACAAGTCTCGGTCACCTCTTGTTGCCATTGACGGCACTTTGAACAGTGGACGTTACATTTCAGACGTGTTACGACCCGTGACTCTACTCTTCATTAGATCCCTGCGAAACCCTACATTTCAGCAGGATAATGCGCGACCGCATGTTAGAGGTCACAATACGCCAGTCACTACTCTTGATGACCTGTGATATCGTGTTGAAGCTGCATGGGCAGCTGCACCTGCGCACGCCATCCAAGCCCTGTTTGACTCAATGCCCAGGCGTATCAAGGCCGTTATTACGGCCAGAGGTGGTTGTTCTGGGTACTGATTTCTCAGGATCTATGCACCCGAATTGCGTGAAAGTGTAATCACATGACAGTTCTAGTATAATATATTTGTCCAATGAATACCCGTTTATCATGTGTATTTCTTATTGGTGTAGCAATTTTAATGGCCAGTAGTGTAAATCGTTCGGTCAGTATTGCTTCGCGTGTACCAACATTCCTACGGAATCCAAACTGATCTGCTCCGAGGTCTTCTTCTATCAGTTTTGACATTCGTCTGTAAAGAATTCGTGTTAGTATTTTGCACCCGTTGGGATTTGTACGGGATTCATTGCTGTGTTAGAACAAGACGTGCTTTGTGCTGAATTTTCAGGCATCGATCACTTGATGAAAAACTGGTGGTGCGAATTTCCTGAAGGTTGCCTAGCGGTTCTAGGCGCTACAGTCTGGAACCGCGCGACCGCTAAGGTCGCAGGTTCGAATCCCGCCTCGGGCATGGATGTGTGTGATGTCCTGCGGTTAGTTAGGTTTAAGTAGTTCTAAGTTCTAGGGGACTGATGATTTCAGAAGATAAGTCCCATAGTGCTCAGACCCATTTGAACCATGTTTGAACGCATTATTCCCCTGTCAGCTCCAACAGCTTTGAAAGGAATTGAACGAAGAGTATGGAAAGTTTGTATACTACCGAAAGGTAGTTATGAAGTCTGGAACGACTTTCGATTTAAAACACGCAATTGTTGAATGTCTGAAGTACAAAGAAAGGCAGGAACGAAAATTAGAACGTCCGGAATGTGATGCATCCTCGAATTTTAAGTGGACTTGAGTCCACAGTGCCCACAGTAGGACATTGCAAGGTGAGAAAAGTTCTGATTTAATGAGGATGGATTCAAAAAGAAAATCGTATTGGGAAAGCTACTAGCACTAAAGAAAAAGTCAATTACGAACAATTCATTGCGACGTTCAAGAACTACAAGGATACTTTTCTAAATACGAGGTGCCATCAAGTTCTAAGACCTCCGATTTTTTTTCTAATTAACTACTCACCCAAAATCGATGAAACTGGCGTTACTTCTCGACGCAATCGCCCTGCAGACGTACACATTTTTGACAACGCTGACGCCATGATTCCATGGCAGCGGCGAAGGCTTCTTTAGGAGTCTGTTTTGATCACTGGAAAACCGCTGAGGCAATAGCAGCACGGCTGGTGCATGTGCGGCCACGGAGAGTGTCTTTCATTGTTGGAAAAAGCCAAAAGTCACTAGGAGCCAGGTCAGGTGAGTAGGGAGCATGAGGAATCACTTCAAAGTTGTTAACACGAAGAAACTGTTGCGTAACGTTAGCTCGATGTGCGGGTGCGTTGTCTTGGTGAAACAGCACACGCGCAGCCCTTCCCGGACGTTTTTGTTGCAGTGCAGGAAGGAATTTGTTCATCAAAACATTTTCGTAGGATGCACCTGTTACCGTAGTGCCCTTTGGAACGCAATGGGTAAGGATTACGCCCTCGCTGTCCCAGAACATGGTCACCATCATTTTTTCAGCACTGGCGGTTACCCGAAATTTTTGGTGGCGGTGAATCTGTGTGCTTCCATTGAGCTGACTGGCGCTTTGTTTCTCCATTGAAAAATGGCATCCACGTTCATCCATTATCACAAACGACGAAAAGAAAGTCCCATTCATGCTGTCGTCGCGCGTCAACATTGCTCGGCAACATGCCACACGGGCAGCCGTGTGGTCGTCCATCAGCATTCGTGGCACCCACCTGGATGACACTTTTCGCATTTTCAGGTCGTCATGCAGGATTGTGTGCACAGAACCCACAGAAATGCCAACTCTGGAGGTGATTTGTTCAACAGTCATTCGGCGATCCCCCAAAACAATTCTTTCCACTTTCTCGATCATGTCGTCAGACCGGCTTGTGCGAGCCCGAGGTTGTTTCGGTTTGTTGTCACACGATGTTCTGCCTTCATTAAACTGTCGCACCCATGAACGCACTTTCGACACATCCGTAACTCCATCACCACATGTCTCTTTCAAGTGTCGATGAATTTCAATTGGGTTCACATCACGCAAATTCAGAAAACGAATGATTGCACGCTGTTCAAGTAAGGAGAACGTCGCAATTTTAAGTATTTAAAACAGTTCTCATTCTCGCCGCTGGCGGTAAAATTCCATCTGTCGTACGGTGCTGCCATCTCTGGGACGTATTGACAATGAACGCGGCCTCATTTTAAAACAATGCGCATGTTTCTATCTCTTTCCAGTCCGGAGAAAAAAAATCGGAGGCCTTAGAACTTGAATGCACCTCGTATTCTGAGGACACTGCTCTTGCATCTGTTTAGAGCAGCTTCCGAGACCGTTTGCTGTCTGATTTGAAAGCGCCCGTGTGCATGTGTGAATGGAACCGATCGACCTGCAACGTAATTCCCGTTTAAAGAACAAAGTCTTTTACGTTAAAACTGTCCATTAGTTATATGTTGTTTTCTTCGGAAATAGAATCACATCTCCATATCGAGGTTGGAAACGTGATACAATAATTCGACCAACATTTGTGCGTAAAAGGCTTTTTTCGATTATGAAACTAATTAAGACACGACTACCTGGCAACCTGATTGACGAAAATCTGCGATATTGTCTGCGTCTGTCGGTATGCCTACAGTTTGTACCAGACGAAAATTTTATTATGTCTTCACCGCTTCAAAAATAAATAATACTAAAAATTTCTTTTATTTGTGATCTGTGTTTGTTGAGACATATGAAATATGAAACTTAGCCGGATCCAAAGCTTTACTTTTGCCACTATTCTGATTACGTAAAAAGAAGTTACGAAGGTTGCACTGAGAAGACGGAAACAGAAAAACCATTCAATTAATATCACAAATTCTCAAAGATATTCTTTCGAGACACATATACGTTTAATGACTGTAACTCATCGAAAATTTGGTGACACATCCTTGTGAAATTTTTGAAAAATGTTCAAATGTGTGTGAAATCTTAAGGGACTTAACTTCTAAGGTCATCAGTCCCTAAGCTTACACACTACTTGACCTAAATTATCCAAAGGACAAACACACACACCCATGTCCGAGGGAGGACTCGAACCTCCGCCGGGACCAGCCGCACAGTCCATGACTGCAGCGCCTTAGACCGCTCGGATAATCCCGCACGGCCACAAATGGTGATTATGTCCAAAAATAGCTAACTGTTCAAGCGGTAAACTGATGTAAACCATTGTAGAAATAAACAGGTATATGCACTTGTACAAAAATAGGAGACCTTACTTTTGGGATTACCCTCGTAGCTTTATTTCACACTACGAGCGTCTCCCGTCGAGCGAAGAAGAGCAGCGGTCGGGGATATTTTCTGCTGACGGAGATGCAGGAAGAGAGCTAGTAGCTAGCAGCTGTGGCGAACCAGCTTTCTGCTGGGAGTTGGCGACAGGCGTTGGAAAGGCGCTGTGCCGGCGTTTGGCCTTCGGCCACAAAAAGCGGCCGTCTAAAGTGGCGTGACGTCACGCGTCGCAAAGCAGCCAAATGCGGGAAGCGGGAAGCAGGGACCCAACTGGCAGCTGCAGCCAGCAGCCGGGGGCAGGCGCCGCCGCTTCCGGGCCGGGGGCGGCGACAGCTGGGCAGACACCCTGGGCTCCGGGCTGCACTAGCAGCAAGCAAGCGGTCACGCGAGTCTAGCTGCATCTCTGCCGCAGGGCAGGTTTCGCCGCAGGCGTTGGACCGCTCGTCGAGTTTGTAAAAGCACGCGTACCGCCACAGTTCCTACGTCGTCGTTTCGTACTTATCCGGCTGCCGGGTAGGCACTTCCCATCAACACGGCTGCCGTATACGCGGCGCGATAGCAATACGTCGACAGCTCCTGGCAGAGTTACAGCGACTGCAGCGCGACACACACACACACACACATATTCCAAAATTCTGACACAGGACCGAGCGAGGTGGCGCAGAGGTTAGACACTGGACTCGCATTCGGGAGGACGACGGCTCAATCCCGCGTCCGGCCATCCTGATTTAGGTTTTCCGTGATTTTCCTAAATCGCTCCAGGGAAATGCCGGGATGGTTCCCTTCAAAGGGCACGGCCGACTTCCTTCCCCATCCTTTCCTAATCCGATGAGACCGATGACCTTGCTGTCTGGTCTCCTTCCCCCCCCCCCCCCCCACCAAAAAAAAAATCTGACACAGAATCAAGCAAATGGATCGCAACAAATCCCTGTCGTGGATTGTCTTGCTCAAGCGCCTCTGGACAAAAACAAAAAAAAAGTGTTCTCCCAATCAACAGTGGAAGAAAGAGACGATGTTGGGGCACTCCATATGCTTTTAGGAACTTGAGAACTAATGGTAACACTTTTTCAGCTATTTTACTATAATTATACAAATTTTTGCCGGTCTACGTTGTAATGGTTCTTTATTTACGTGACCATTACGGCACTCCAACCCCAGTTCTCGATATCAGTAATATCGTAGTACTCTTCTGCGAAGTAACGCCGGCCGCGGTGGTCAAGCGGTTCTAGGCGCTTCAGTCCGGAAACGCGCGACTGCTACGGTCGCAGGTTCGCATCCTGCCTCGGGCGTGGGTGTGTGTGATGTCCATAGGTTAGTTAGGCTTAAGTAGTTCTACGTTCTAGGGGACTGATGACCGCAGATGTTAACTCCCATAGTGCTCAGAGCCATTTGAACCATTTCCGAAGTAACAGACATATTTTTGTGACAGTATTCACATTTGGTTTTATTAATGTATAGGTACTCCGATGTATCGATATATTACAGTGATATTGTTCTAGCCGGCCGCGGTGGTCTAGCGGTTCTGGCGCTGCAGTCCGGAACCGCGGGACTGCTACGGTCGCAGGTTCGATCCTGCCTCGGGGATGGGTGTGTGTGATGTCCTTAGGTTAATTAGGTTTACGTAGTTCTAAGTTCTAGGGGACTTATGACCTAAGATGTTGAGTCCCATAATGCTCAGAACCATTTGAACCATTTGATATTGTTCTTCTGTATATCCATTTCTCTGAGACTGTCATAATCTTTGACTTACTAGTAACCGTTTTGGAGCGAATGCGCACAGAGCAGTCTTTGTTTCACTTACCAGAAGTTAAGTTGTTATTTCGCTTCGTAAAAGAACAGTCAAGTCTTGTGTTGGGTTAAAGTGGAAATTAAATATGTGAAGATTGATACAAAACTGTTTTCCTGATGATGTGACAATTAAGAAGAAGTATATGTGAATTTACAAGAAGTTTAATAAAAATGTGGATCGTGAACACCAAGTCAAAAATTATTTCTACCATACATTTTTCTGATCAGGGACTGTTTCATCATTAAGAATTTCCTGAAAAACGCATTTGTTAGGTCTTCAAATATTGCTAAAATACAGATCTGGACCTTCTAGCAGTCAAAGTGGAATCACCCTAGAATAAACAAGATGAGCCATAACAACTTCGACGAAATCTACGTGGCAATCCATTCAGGATAAGTGCCAAAATTAATGACTTTTTTACAGTGACTTCATTATTTCCATTCTGACGATACCATCCACAGTCAATAACTTTGTTGTTGCCCTCGAACATATGCTGCGTGAGCAACATTATTAATCTGATTTCTAACCCACTTTGCAAGTGGTGCTATTGTTAGAACTTGTAAGAATAAATGATTCAGTTTAACGTCAAAACACATTTGAAAGTGAAGCTTTTTAGTTACTTTGTAACTTTTTATTCCTATTTCAAAGACTTTAATAATATTACGCACTATAAAGAGATTTAAGAACCAAATATGTATGCACTAATACAGAAAAACGCCAAATTCATAACGACTTTTGAGAAGAAAAAGTAAAAATTTAATATTTAATTTAGAAACAAGGTGAATCAACTGGTGAGGTTTCGGAGTGGTCTGAAACAGTAGAGGACGTGCAAATCGCCCCTGTGAAGTCAAGGTAAGGAGGGCTCTAGGGCACGGTGCTGGCTGCGCTGAGACGCATGGTATTCACGGCATCTGCTGCGACAAGCAGCCACACTTGTGTTTTCTGAATCTTTCTAGTGACTTTTTACTTAATTGCAGAAAAGATTAGTAACACTGTAAACTTCATCGTAATGGACGGAACTATTGCATAGAAAAACGACCAATCTGGAGGTTTACTTCCAGCATAATAAAACACGTAAGAATTTTCAAACAAGTATAATTTCACATGGAAGAACACAAAAGCAGTGAAGCTCGCAACAACAAACGTCAAATTCCGCCAGATGTGAACCTCAACAACGCCCCACAGGCGCCAATCCAGTGGCCGGTTTGGTCTGCCATCACATGCAGCACTGCGGCAGCAGTCCATCGGCCGCGTGCCGTTTAGCCGGCGCCGGGCAAGTGTGAAATGTCTCATACAGCAACACCACAGACTATCACGTACTGGTGCTGTCTACACGTCAGCCGGACACGTGTGAAACGACCCTAATCATCACAGGCGGCAGGGGAATGCTGCATCTAGGTAAATAACGACTTGCTATTTTGTCTAAAACTGACATAGTGAGACCATGGCTTTGTACAATTAATGTAGGTTGATTCTCAAAGAAGAAGACAGCAACCAGCCACTATTAATTTCTTTTTTTTTTTTGAAATCTGCAGTCTTTCTGATAACTTCACATGTAGCAAACACTTTTTGGTGCGTATGTGTATGTTGCTTTCGTGATGTACAAATTATATAAGTGCTGCATATATTTTGGAATATTTGAAAAATCCAACCCCGGAACTTCGCAACAAAATCGCGTGCAATTTTCGATGGCACCAACACACCAAGAATATTTCGCCACAGTGGAAGAATAAAAATCGAAAAATGACGATTATGTAAAGTTTATCTTGCAAATCATGTGAACAGCCGTCTGATGATGAACTTGCCACTTCGAAACCGGTTACGGCGCTATTTACTTAAATAAATAGCAGTATTAATAGTGGCTGGTTGCTGTCTCCTTTTTTTTTTTTTAAGAATCAACCTACATTAAATAATGAGTTCTCTGTTGGTTACCTTCTTGTTGAGGTGAAATGTAGAGACTTCTGTTTTGTGGTAATGGCTTTCAATCTCCAATGACGAAAATATTTGCCAATAACTTTCATGTCGTTGACCAAGATGTCCTCAGTGGTCTCCACGTCTTTACAACTCATTGCCAGGTCCCAATCGTCGGCATATCCAAGCTCCCGTGAGGTAGTTTCGAGCATATAAGCTGCATACAGACTGAACAACAGGGGAGCCTGAACAGATCCCTGCGGGACGCCGTTGTTCAGTTTCATTTGAGAGCGCGGAGTATTGAGACAAACTACCGTCCCAGAATCGACATCCAAAATATTTAGTTATCACCCTGGATATATCACTGTGCTTCAAGAACGATCTGTCAGACACAGCTGTCAAACTCAGAACTCGCTAAAATATCACGCAGAAACTCGCTGACACTTCATGGGGATTTTCAGGCACCACAGTACGAACTTCAGCTTTAGGTGTAATGCATCCGATAGCGGAATACAGTGCACCTGTTTGGCCCGCAGTGCTCACTTTAGTCGCATCGATGTCCAACTAAGAGTATGCGACTCACGACAGGCACAATAAAGGCGACAACCTTCATGCTGACTGCACTTTCAAAAAGATGGAAATCCACGAAGACATGCCAAGCAGTGAGAGAGCCAGACTGGGATCTAGACATCCACTCCTAAAGAGTGAAACAATTTGGATGAAAACGGATCCAGCCTAAGCGAACACTCGAAAAAGGAGTGAGACGAACAAACACCCCCTCCCCAAGATGTCTTCCCTCGCAACCACACCATCCGAATTTGACAAGCCTCGCGAAATTTGGATTACTCTAAATACTTGCAAAATACAAAAAAACTGTGGCAGATGTGCTGACTCGCTGTACAGATGGGAAAAACAGGTTGTCACAATTGCGATTGTGGCGCTGTTAGCCTAACCGTAAAATTTTACCTAATAATTTTGTGAATTTTAACAGAAAAAATAAACAATTACACCGTTATATTCGTCCGGCACTCTGACTACGAAAGTGCTGTGCTTGTTAGGGTTAAGTTTGGACAGGCTGTCAACGTAATTTGTTTTAGTGTGACGTTTACGAAAGTCGTTTTTCTTTTATTACCCTATTATCTCCAAAGACACTTTTAAATTAATAACGTTAACGAAACAGCCGACCATGCTGGTGGCGTAACTGCCCACTCAATAGAAATGAAAAAAGATGTAATATCGGGAATAGTTCGTGTAGTCGTATATTTTTGAACAGTGGTTGGAATGGGAGCCAAGAACAACATACTAGATATGCTAACTGGTAAGGGATGCGTGTGGTGATTGAGGTGCGTTTGAAGGTCACATCTCTATGTTTTTCTTGAATAACTCGAAAACTGTGGTCTCCAGATCTACATCTACATGACTACTCTGCAATTCACATTTAAGTGCTTGGCAGAGGGTTCGTCGAACCACAATCATACTATCTCCCTACCATTCCACTCCCGAACAGCGCGCGGGAAAAACGAACACCTAAACCTTTCTGTTCGAGCTCTGATTTCTCTTATTTTATCTTGATGATCATTCCTACCTATGTAGGTTGGGCTCAACAAAATATTTTCGCACCCGGAAGAGAAAGTTGGTGACTGAAATTTCGTAAATAGATCTCGCCGCGACGAAAAACGTCTTTGCTGTAATGACTTCCATCCCAATTCGCGTATCATATCTGCCACACTCTCTCCCCTACTACGTGATAATACAAAACGAGCTGCCCTTTTTTGCACCCTTTCGATGTCCTCCGTCAATCCCACCTGGTAAGGATCCCACACCGCGTAGCAATATTCTAACAGAGGACGAACGAGTGTAGTGTAAGCGGTCTCTTTAGTGGACTTCATCTTTTAAGTGTCCTGCCAATGAAACGCAACCTTTGGCTCGCCTTCCCCACAATATTATCTATGTGGTCTTTCCAACTGAAGTTGTTCGTAATTTTAACACCCAGGTACTTAGTTGAATTGACAGCCTTGAGAATTGTACTATTTATCGAGTAATCGAATTCCAACGGATTTCTTTTGGAACTCATGTGGATCACCTCACACTTTTCGTTATTTAGCGTCAACTGCCACCTGCCACACCATACAGCAATCTTTTCTAAATCGCTTTGCAACTGATACTGGTCTTCGGATGACCTTACTAGACGGTAAATTACAGCATCATCTGCGAACAACCTAAGAGAACTGCTCAGATTGTCACCCAGGTCATTTATATAGATCAGGAACAGCAGAGGTCCCAGGACGCTTCCCTGGGGAACACCTGATGATAAAACGTATCCCAGCACGAAGTTTAACTACATTAAATTTCCTAGAAAAGGGTACTGCTCATTTTTTTCTGTATGAATAATAGTTTGCTTGTAGTGAAGAAAAAATATGAAAATCCCGCGCGTGTTTTTTTAAGCCCAGCTATAACATTACGGGTTGCACAAAACGACAGCGTTAGGGTTTGGGGCCGCTGAATCATAGTGTACATTTGAAGACACCCCACTGACAGGCTTCACTGGCAACTGCTCCGAACTCTTGCAAGCTACCGAAAAAGGAGTTGTGTCCCTTCCATTTTGTGATAGTATGTCTTTATTTGTATATGTATTCTTTTTTTTCTTTCTGGAAGGCATTCTAACAACCCTACCACAACAAAGGTTAAAATTTAATAATGATCATGGAGTTGCTCAAGCTGCTAAATACTGCATTTTCGGGCAACAATAAAGTTATTGTGTGGCAGGTGTCATAAGAGCACAGTTAATAAAGTCATTTCATGTAATAATGAATAAACTGGGCACTCATCTTTTCATGTTTCCCACGCTTGTCTAGGTTTTATTCTGCTATATTCAAAAGTTTTATAGATGTGTTTCACAAAACATTCTTGAAGATCAAACCTTTGAAAGTTAGCACAATGGTGATGTAAAAAATAATCAGCACTCCGAATTCAAGTTACACTTCCTTTTTGCTGCTTTTGTTGCAATATCGCGTAACACACAAAACATCACTTCACAATACAAAACATATTTGAAAACATCTTCCTCACTGTTAAAAGTTCACATTTTATAAGCTGACTACGTTATGCGCCTTTCCAACATGACGTCCGAGACTTGACTTTTTCAAGGTCCGACTCTCTAACAACTAACTAATAAACGCTTACGCGCTCAAAAATCAGATTTACAAGTACGTCAAAGATCACAGTGACAAAAGAAAGAACACACATAAGAATAATATCATTGCAATATAAACATATCGATGTATCAAAATACCTCTACATTAATGAAATCAAATCTGAATGTTGTCTCAGAAATATGTTAACTACTTTACGGAAACACAGTAGAATATTGCTGGTATCGAGAGGTTGAGTTGAGGTGCCGTAATGGTTACGTAATTCAAGTAACATTACAGCCTGCATGACTGATATCCATCCCGTACTGCAGACGTTTTGTATGTAATTAATTCATGTCATGTAAGATACCTTACGCTAAATAAAATAAATAAATAGGCGAAGTTTTGGCTCCTATCGGCTCGGCGCAACGGCAGCAGGTCTGAGGGAGCCAGCAGAGCGGGTCGCAGGTGGTCGCGGCGTGCACAGCAACGCAACGGAACGCGGAAAGTAGGCGCCGACACTAATAATTACTGATTCACGGTAGTCACGTATGAAACGAGATACGAAACAGTATTTTGCGCCGACCGGACCGAATCAGAAAAGCAACGGCTAACTCGACTGGAGTTGTGAAATCGTGCCACTGTTAAACTGCTCTGAATGAAGTCTGGATATGTCAGAGACGTTTTCTACCAACTTAAAGTACAGGATGTATAAAAGAATCATTCGATTTGGTACGTCTATATTGTATCGTATTGTATTGCATGCTAACCGGGGACCCAGAAACGACGGAGACGCTCCGTCCCAGCCGCAGCCGCAGTGGTCCGCAACCCCACGACGACTACCGCAGTCCACTTCACCCCTCCGCCGCCCCACACCGAACCCAGGGTTATTGGGCGGTTCGGCCCCCGGTGGACCCCCCCAGGGAACGTTTCACACCAGATAAGTGTAATCCCTATGTATGCGTGGTAGAGTAATGGTGGTGTACGCGTACGTGGAGAACTTGTTTGTGCAGCAATCGCCGACATAGTGTAACCGAGGCGGAATAACGGGAACCAGCTCGCATTCGCCGAGGCAGATGGAAAACCGCCTAAAAACCATCCACAGACTGGTCGGTTCACCGGACCTCGACTCAAATCCGCCGGGCGGATTCGTGCCGGGGACCAGGCGCTCCTTCCCGCCCGGAAAGCCGTGCCTTAGCTAGCACGGCCAACCGGGCGGACCACGTCTAGATTTCTGAAACTAATAAACATATACAATGAATTTTGTTTTTTGATGAAAGGGAAACTCAAAAAGTTTTTTTTTTCATACCTTCTCATAGGTGTTCAATATGACCCCCTTGAGATCCACAGCATATGTCAACGCGGTATTCAAATTTTTCCCACACTGTAGCGAGCATGTCTTGAGTTACAACTTTCACAACTGCTGTTGTGCGATGTCTCAGTTCATTCATTGTTGTTGGCAACTGAGACACATAATCGAGTTTTTTACAAACCCCCACATGAAATAATCACTTACAGTCATGTTCGGTGACCTTAGAGGCCTGTAATACAGGGTGATTCAAAAAGAATACCACAACTTTAGGAATTTAAAACTCTGCAACGACAAATGGCAGAGCTAAGCACTATCTGTCGGCGAATTAAGGGAGCTATAAAGTTTCATTTAGTTGTACATTTGTTCGCTTGAGGCGCTGTTGACTAGGCGTCAGCGTCAGTTGATGCTAAGATGGCGACCGCTCAACAGAAAGCTATTTGTGTTATTGAGTACGGCAGAAGTGAATCGACGAGAATCCGCGGGAAACAACTCAGTATGAACGTGACTCGCCTAAGGTGAACGTTTTCTGTGCCTTTTCAGCCAATAAAGTTTTTGGTCCCTTTTTCTTCGAAGGTGCTACTGTAACTGGACTACAGTATCTGGAGATGTTAGAGAATTGGCTGTTCCCTCAGCTCGAACAAGAAGCACAACAATTCATATTTCAGCAGGATGGAGCGCCACCACATTGGCACTTATCTGTCCGTAACTACCTGAACGTCAACTACCCGAGACGATGGATCGGCCGCCAGGCAGCCCGTGACAGAGCACATCATCACTGGCCTCCAAGAAGCCCTGATTTTACCCCCTGCGATTTTTTCTTATGGGGGTATGTTAAGGATATGGTGTTTCGGCCACCTCTCCCAGCCACCATTGATGATTTGAAACGAGAAATAACAGCAGCTATCCAAACTGTTACGCCTGATATGCTACAGAGAGTGTGGAACGAGTTGGAGTATCGGATTGATATTGCTCGAGTGTCTGGAGGGGGCCATATTGAACATCTCTGAACTTGTTTTTGAGTGAAAAAAAAACTTTTTTAAATACTCTTTGTAATGATGTATAACAGAAGGTTATATTATGTTTCTTTCATTAAATACACATTTTTAAAGTTGTATTCTTTTTGAATCACCCTGTATAAGGCTGAATCTTTCGGTGCAGTGCGACCGACCCATCGTTCAGTAATTCTTTAATATAGAAATTCCCGCACTTCCAGATGGCAGTGTGGTGATGCCCCACCCTGTTGGTAAATGAAGTCCTTCGAATCAGTCTCCTATTATGGGAAAAGAAAGTTCTCAAGCATATCGAGATATGACTGTTCTCAGCAAAGGAAAATGGATCATACACCTTTTTACGTGAAACTGCAGAAAACACATTAAATTTTGGAGAGTCCCTCTCATGTTGTACAACTTCACGTGGTTGTTCCGTACCCCATATTCTCACATTATGACGGATCACCTTTCCATTTAATGGAATGTTACCTCGTCACTAAACACTAAGCGTGGAAGAAAACTGTCATCCTACATCTTGCCGAGAACGAAATTACAGAACTCCACATGTTGATGTTTGTCACCTTCATGAAGAGCTTGCAGAACCTGAATTTTGTATAGTTTCATGCGTGAGCGTACGCAACAGACGCCAGACAGACATCGGCGGCATGTTGAGCTGTCGAGCTGCACGGCGAACAGATTTCTGCGGACTCCTTGTGAAACAATGGAGGGTGAGTTCGACGTCTGTGTCAGACAGTCGGGGCCGGCGATTTGCCTTTACACAAACAATCTGTTTCTCGGAATTGTTCATGCCATCGTACAATGCTCTGTGCTGTAGGAGGATCCACACCATACCTGGTACGAAAGTCACGCTGAACAGTTATTACTGTCCCGCACTGCGCAAAACGTAGAAATCAAAACGCTTTCTGTTGTCCCGACACCATTTTTATTAGAACTGAAGTGGGCGCACGCTGCTGCTACCTAACGGGAACCATTTAAAACTCGAGAGTTTGCTCTTTCCAACAGTACGTTTTTCACGCACATATCTCAAACAACTTAATAGTTATTATTTGTTAAGTCGGACGATTCTTTTCGATACACTCTGTATAACAAATACGTTGGCCAGGTCGTACTGTTCTCATTTCACGAGAGCTTCCTCGCCATATTTACACGCTATTGATGTAGTTGTGTGGAGTTAGGACAGTAGAAGTTCGTTAGGGCATTAAGATACACGGTTAGGAACTTCACTACCATGATATGTGTATCTTTGGAACGTAGCTACCTACCAAATTAATATGACAGCACAGTAAAGAAGCTAGCATTCAAGAACAAACATTAATCCAGAACTGGCGAGGCGCTTTACACCTTCATCTACATCTACAGTTACATCTATGCTCTGCAAACTGTAAGTGGGCTGTTTATGTTTTCTCTATGTAAGTAGGCTGTTTATGTTTTCTGATTGGCAACGTTACGTAGCGCTCTATATGAAAATCACTGGCTGTGCTGTGTGCAGTCTGTGGCTAGTTTGCATTGTTGTCTGCCATTGTAGTGTTGGGCAGCGGCAGCTGGATGTGAACAGCGCGTAGCATTGCGCAGTTGGAGGTGAGCCGCCAGCAGTGGTGGATGTGGGGAGAGAGATGGCGGAGTTTTGAAATTTGTTATACTGGATATTATGAACTGCTATATATATTATGACTATTAAGGTAAATACATTGTTTGTTCTCTATTAAAATCTTTCATTTGCTAACTATGCCTATCAGTAGTTAGTGACTTCCGTAGTTTGAATCTTTTATTTAGCTGGCAGTAGTGGCGCTCGCTGCATTGCAGTAGTTCGAGTAACGAAGATTTTTGGTGAGGTAAGTGATTTGTGAAAGGTACAGGTTAATGTTAGTTAGGGCCATTCCTTTATAGGGATTTCTGAAAGTCAGATTGCGTTGCGCTAAAAAATATTGTGTGTCAGTTTAAGCACAGTCTTGTATAAATTGTTCTAAGGGGACGTTTCAAAACCTCTGAGATGAGCATGGCTGAGAGCACTGTCCATTGCAGCGGGGATTAGAGCTTTTCCCGTTCCATTCTAGAACACAGGAAGAACGATTGTTTCAAAGCCCCTGTGCGCGCTGCCATTAGTCTAACGATATGCCAGCAATACCAGACGCGTTCAATAAGCAATGCAACATTTTTTTTCTGAAAGCAGGTTCGTTTTATGCAGGATTCCAGTACGCCGTATTATACCCCACTCTTCTGGCTACAAACCACTATTCTGCAACGTAATCTCCGTTCAACACGGCAGTTTCACGCCACATTACTCGGAGGGCCTGTATGCATGCAGGGTACCACTCTAGTGGCCGACGTCGGAGCGTACGTCTTGCTACATGAATAACCTCCCCATCATCCACGTACTGCTTCCCGCACGATGCACCCCTCACTGGACCAATAGGTGTAAGTGAGATCCAGACAGTAGGATGGATGAGGAAGAACAGTCCAAAGAAGTTTTGTGAGCTCCTCTCGGGTGCGCCGTTATCAGAGAATCTTTGTAGAGTTATAATTCTCAAGATTTATAATTATAAAATATTTCAGGTCATAGACTTGAGGGAGGCGTGGCGTTGTTATGGAGAAGTTCGTTTGCATTTTTGTGGCGACGAGCACGCTGAAGTCGCTTCTTCAATTTCCCGAGGGTAGCACAGGACACTTGCAGAGTTGATCGCTGCACCATGGTGGAGGACAACAAACAGAATAATCGCTTCAGAGTCCCAGAAGACCGCCGCCATGACGTCACCGTCTGGGGGTGATGCGGCTTCGAAATTTTCCTTCGGAGGTGAGGTTCTGTGGCGTCACTCCATGGATTGCCGTTATGTTTGCGATTAGAAGTGGTGAACCCACGTTTCAGCGCCTCTGACGAAGTTCGGCAAAAAATCGTCCTCGCGGAGCCTACCGCCTCCTGCTTCACGTCACGCCACAAGGAATGAAGTTACGTAACTCTGTCACGGGCTTTTGCCGCAGTAATTGCAATAGTTTTGTTTTACTCTCGGTTTTTAAAACAGACGTCATTATATCTCGTATTTTAAGCTCCACTTTGTTGGGTTAATGTTTTGCAGCGCCGTTAAAGGTCCAGGTTGATAAATTTCCTTAAATTTTATTACCTGGCGCTGGCCAGGTTTAGACTTTTCGAGAGCTGTGATTGGCCGTTTCCTAATTTGTTAAGTTTTTCCTTCAAGTTTGTTAGCTGGCACTGGTCAACTTTTTAATTAAAGGAGCTTGTAGATATACAGGCAGTATGTTAATGGGGGTGCATTTATAAGTAATTGTTTCGATTACCCAATCAACTTCTTGCTTTTATATTAGTTCGGATCGCCTTTGTACAGTTGAACAGTGGTGTAAGATTCTAAAGTGCCAGTTGGTCGTCTTTTTCAGAATAATTACGCCGCATGATCGCACTGATAGTTCTTTTTCTTTTCCCAAATGTGTGAAATTCACAATCAGACTGAATTCTGTTATTTTTTGTTTAATTTCAGGACTCCGTGGGCTTGTTTTTAAACTGTTGTAGAGTTTTTTTTATTCGCTCTATTTTAAATTCATTGAAGTATGCTGAAAGTTTGCGTAATGTGGAACTGGAAATTTGTACTTAACGATCTTTTGTAATAAATGTTTTACGAATGCTGCATGATATTTACCCGAAACCCGGTCCAAACCTTCCACGTAATCTAGTCTGAGCACCTAAGCGACTTGTAGTAACCGAGGATGTCCCGACAGCTACGGACTTGGTGATCGTTTCCGCATACCAGATGTATCACGTAATGCTTCACGCCTTCCCCGACGGCGGTGGCCTCTTGCAGCAGGACGTCTACCAGCATCACAAGGGTAGAAACACTACTGTGGGGTCATGGGCAAGATAAAAACTCATGCTTCCCCCCGTCGGAGGTTCGAGTCCTCCCTCTGGCATGGATAGGTGTGTTGTCCATAGCGTAAGTTAGTTTAGGTTGGATTAAGTAGTGTGTAGTCTTAGGGACCGATGACCTCAGCAGTTTGGTCCCATAAGACATTACCACAAATTTCAATTCAAATAAAAACTCATTTCGATGTCTCGGCCACCAAATTCACTGCAACCCGCCTGGGATGCTACGGGGCACCAGCACCGAGCCCACAAATCACCGGCCCGTAATACACTCCTGGAAATGGAAAAAAGAACACATTGACACCGGTGTGTCAGACCCACCATACTTGCTCCGGACACTGCGAGAGGGCTGTACAAGCAATGATCACACGCACGGCACAGCGGACACACCAGGAACCGCGGTGTTGGCTGTCGAATGGCGCTAGCTGCGCAGCATTTGTGCAAAGCCGCCGTCAGTGTCAGCCAGTTTGCCGTGGCATACGGAGCTCCATCGCAGTATTTAACACTGGTAGCATGCCGCGACAGCGTGGACGTGAACCGTATGTGCAGTTGACGGACTTTGAGCGAGGGCGTATAGTGGGCATGCGGGAGGCCGGGTGGACGTACCGCCGAATTGCTCAACACGTGGGGCGTGAGGTCTCCACAGTACATCGATGTTGTCGCCAGTGGTCGGCGGAAGGTGCACGTGCCCGTCGACCTGGGACCGGACCGCAGCGACGCACGGATGCACGCCAAGACCGTAGGATCCTACGCAGTGCCGTAGGGGACCGCACCGCCACTTCCCAGCAAATTAGGGACACTGTTGCTCCTGGGGTATCGGCGAGGACCATTCGCAACCGTCACCATGACGCTGGGCTACGGTCCCGTACACCGTTAGGCCGTCTTCCGCTCACGCCCCAACATCGTGCAGCCCGCCTCCAGTGGTGTCGCGACAGGCGTGAATGGAGGGACGAATGGAGACGTGTCGTCTTCAGCGATGAGAGTCGCTTCTGCCTTGGTGCCAATGATGGTCGTATGCGTGTTTGGCGCCGTGCAGGTGAGCGCCACAATCAGGACTGCATACGACCGAGGCACACAGGGCCAACACCCGGCATCATGGTGTGGGGAGCGATCTCCTACACTGGCCGTACACCACTGGTGATCGTCGAGGGGACACTGAATAGTGCACGGTACATCCAAACCGTCATCGAACCCATCGTTCTACCATTCCTAGACCGGCAAGGGAACTTGCTGTTCCAACAGGACAATGCACGTCCGCATGTATCCCGTGCCACCCAACGTGCTCTAGAAGGTGTAAGTCAACTACCCTGGCCAGCAAGATCTCCGGATCTGTCCCCCATTGAGCATGTTTGGGACTGGATGAAGCGTCGTCTCACGCGGTCTGCACGTCCAGAACGAACGCTGGTCCAACTGAGGCGCCAGGTGGAAATGGCATGGCAAGCCGTTCTACAGGACTACATCCAGCATCTCTACGATCGTCTCCATGGGAGAATAGCAGCCTGCATTGCTGCGAAAGGTGGATATACACTGTACTAGTGCCGACATTGTGCATGCTCTGTTGCCCGTGTCTATGTGCCTGTGGTTCTGTCAGTGTGATCATGTGATGTATCTGACCCCAGGAATGTGTCAATAAAGTTTCCCCTTCCTGGGACAATGAATTCACGGTGTTCTTATTTCAATTTCCAGGAGTGTATATTGGTAACTGTGTGACGTGTAGTGGCGCATATCTCCGGACCCCTGTCAGGGATTTTCGAATAAATGCAACGTAGCATCGCTGCTGTATTACGTTCCGAAGGTGTGTGCCAACACGCTGTTAATCAAGGGGTCTCAGTACCTTGGTTCACCGGTGTGTATCCCTGGACAGTGTACACTGAAAACGTGGAGTACCCAAAACGGGAGGAGGAAACGAAATTAAAGTTTAGTGATTAACAGGTTGTGTGATGTTGTTTCAGTGATCCCAGTATCGAATGAAATACAAAGAGAACTCGACGGTGTGAGTCGATTTATCTGTATGACGTAGCAGCCTCTGTGTCCTGGACACGTGCACTGCTTCAGTTGGGAGAGGTGTCATAACGCCGTTAAATCTTCTCTTGAGACAAGCTGGCCCAAAACTACTGAAACAGTTTATTTTGTACCCTGGGTTGGAGCTGACACATATCTATAAATTGACATTTTTTTCCCAAAATTGTCGATTCATCGATATCAATTCTAAAGAACGACGATATATGTCAGCGATGTTCCTCCTCGATATATCGACATCAAAACGGTAGTATCTACTACCGATATCTTCATTTTATATTTTTTTCACAATTTTCGGTAAATATTAAAGTTGTTCTTTTGAAACTGTAGTGCTATTTCTTCACATCAGCTTTCTTCCAAAACAGCTGCTGACACTGACGATCAAAAATCTAATTGGCCTTTGCTGTGGGCGGAGACGTTTGAGGGAAAACGCTGACGTAAATCGGCGCTTCCAACGGTAACTGCAAACGTTTAACATCAGCACGCAATTTTGGCACTACAACTACTAGGTCGCTGTCATTTGCAGAAACGAAAAAACTTGAAAACGGTATGAAGTGTTCTCGACAAATCCGATAAGAGAGTCAAGCGAACGGCGGATCCATAGGACACCTTTTAATGTGCCACTTACGTGTTACCATTGTTAGCAAAGTGGTTATCGCCAAGCGTGAACGTGCATCGTTTTCCTTTCAATTCTTGGTCCAAGGAGGATACGCAGGCTCCTTGTTTCTTGATGTACAGAATATCTAATAATAAATCAGTACTTAAATATACAGCTCTAAAACTGACAGTATATTTACAGCGTGATATTTTTATAGGCACGTACGTCGATATATCGATGTATTTCTTCGATATATCGAGGGCAGTGCTAGTTGTCACCCCAGCACATTCCATGCATACTTTGTCGGGGACAGACCTGGGGATGTAGTTGGCCACGGCAATTCCTCAACATCGAGAGATCATTTTACAGACAGACGTACCACGTGTCTACGAGCATTGCCCTGTCGGAGACTGTCACCGCGGTCCCCGGATGCACGAGATCCGTGACGCACCCTTATGCTTTTCGTGAATCACTACCAGCCGTGACCTGAAGCCACACCCGAAGGCTGGTGCGCCTCTCCAACGCATTGGAAGGATGGGACACCTCCCCAGGCCGCCATCGTGCTCGCAGACGTGGGTCATGCGGTGTAGAGAAAGAACCGTGGTCCGTTGCTGAACACAATGGGACGCCATTGCTCAGCAGCCAAAGCTTCCAAGTCGAGGCACCGCTACAGACGCAGCCGTTCGTGTCAGGGTGTTAACGGCAGCCGAGGCATGGGACAGTAATTTCCTAGTCCTGCAGCTAGAAGTCTCCAACCAATGGTCTCGCAGATTGTCACAGGGAGTCCATTAATTGTTCTCGGACGGCAGGCGCAGATGTGAAGATACAACAATGCCCTCGGTAAACAATACGGTAATCCTCCATTGTGGTGGTCGAGCTGCTGGACCGGAACCTCATGACGTGTTTGCCTTCACTCACGTTTCCATACAGTCCAACACCGAGCCGCAGTCACATACAAAATACAGCAGGTCAAATGGAGAGCCCTTTCTTCAAGTTTTCACGAACGATCCATAAAGATATAGGTTTGCCCAAACATGTTGAATGCTGACCAGTTCATCGAGTGTTTTAAAGACGCCCCAACCGATTTTCGTACCGTTTTGATTATGTGTTCTAAAAACAAGGTCTTCGGAGCGGAAATTATCCGCTTTGGTTCTGACTTGGGACACTTAGTTTTCGTTCTTTTGAGTCTGACCCAGTCTCTCCTGGAAGACGATCTTAGGAACCATTGAAGCAAGACTTTCGACGAGAGGCATTTTGATACCCCACGAATTTCTTGTTCGCTCGAGACCAGGAACTGATATGATAGTTTTTCCTAATCATTTGCGTCACATATGTTACAGTGTAGGTGTCCCATACGAGCTATTAGGAGCAAGGGACTTTCATCCGACGTCAGTTTTTCTTCCACAAGTATTATGTGGACAATAATACCACGATAGGTCATAGCAGCAGACAGAACTTCCCAGAGAAGAGCTTCTGGCCGGGGAAGGCTTTGACCAGTGAAAATACCCTAATTTCTACATATATGTCTGCATCCATGCTCTCCAAACTGCTGTCAAGCGCGTGGCAAAGGGTACTTGGCATACTAGTTTTCTGCACGTTCCAATCGCGTATGTAGCGCGGGAAAAATGATTTATTGTGCACGCCATAGCAATTACTCTGTCTTGTCTCCGCAGTCCCTATAGCACAAATATGTGGGGAGCTGGAGAATATCTCTAGATTCTCCATTCAATACTGGTTCTTCAGACTTTGTAAGTAGGCTACCGTCGGTTAACTTCCGTGTATCCTTGTCTGCCAATTCAGATTTTGTCAGCATTTCCGCGTCGTAAGTTAAAACAAACCTCTGACAGTCCGTCACTCCCTTCATTCTGCACAATCAACATCTCCTGTTGTCCCAATCTGGTGCGGTTCCCGAATACATATGCTAAGAGAGGGTTCGGTTCTAAGGGGAGGTTACAATTTTTCACTGTCTCTCCTTACCCTAAAGTACCCCCCAGCTCCCGTAAAATATAATTTGCTGTCACCATACATAAGACATGCTGCAGATGCCTGGAATTTCGAAAATAATAACAGTAAAATATGTAGAATGTTTTAATGTAATTACAATTTACGTAAATGCTCAGTACAGCGGTTTTACTTTTGGGACGAGGGCGGTATCAATGACCCTCCGACACCCCTTCCGCCCTTAGATACGAACCTACCCTCACACTTGGGCAATGCTCTTAAATGAAACGCGCAAGTCATTTTTAAGCAGTCTTCTTTTTAGACTGCCTGTACTTTCCCTGTATTCTGCCAGTGGATCGAAGCATACACTGAACACAGGTTCATACGATGTCAAACGCATGAATCTGTGTTGAGTGTATGCCGCCTTTAGAATCTGAAGATGGTCACTGTATGGCCGAAACCGGTTAAGACTGTGTCATAAGAATGTGATTGGGTCTATAAATAAACAAAAAATTTCACAAAATAATCAATCACTCACCCCATGCAGAAAATGTCGTTTTTCCGGGATCGAAACACGCTGTGAATGAGCATTTGGTTAACCCAGATCACATTTTATTGCCTTCACTGCACATCGAATTAGTATTGATGAAGCGATATGTGAAACCATTAGACAAAACACGGAAATGTTTCCTATATCTGTGTAGCCAGTTTCCAAATCTATCGCCTGCAAAGCTGAAAGATGGGATATTTATTGGACTATTTTGAAAGTAAAATGATGAAATAGAATAGCAAGCTTAGAAAAGTTTAAAAAATGTTGTTCATCGTTTCCTTGGCAAAAATAAGTAGCCTGAGTACAAGGAAATAGTGCAAGATATGCTAAAGTGGTTTAAACACTTGAGGTGCAAGCCCTCCCTAAAACTACATTTTCTGATGTTACACCCAAACAATTTTGAGAACAATTTGGCTGACACAGGAACATGGTGAACGGTTCTACCAGGAACTTCATCCACCTGGAACATCGTTATCGCTGTCGATGGGGAATAAACATGATATCTGACTATTGCTGGCGTATGACACGTGAAGAGGAAGTGACACACAAAAGGAAGGACATTAACCGTTCATTCTCAGGCAGATGTAAACGGAAGTAATACCTCCATCTGGTAAGTGCCCTAGTAACATTATTTGCTACTTCTAATTCATATGTCTTTCACGTTATTTTTTTTAAAACTCTTTATCATGTCACTTTGCCTCCATCTTCCTCTAATTGCTCTGCGATTTCAGTGGGTATAGATTTCGATGATGGTGATGAGGTAATGGTGAATAAACAGGACGTACTTTAGAGAAACAAGCTTCAGATTGGTGATCAGTGCAATCAATTTAGTAAAAAATTCATATTTTCATGCGAACCTCAGAGAAAAAGGCAAAATTTGTCGACCTGTGTAATCACTGATGAAGTCTTCTCGGGTTATCAGCCGAGTCGAGGCCTCGTTCTTCCGTAACGTTTCAACATGTTTTCTTCGGGGGGGGGGGGGGGGGGGGGGTAGCGGTTTTGTAGTCCTCCTGGGAACTCCCTGCGTGTTGGCGGGTCCGGGCATCGCCACAGAGCATAGAAGGATATGAGCATCGCGTGCGTCATGGTGGGGCCTGTCCATTGCGTCAGCTGCTTTCGCCGGTTCCGCATCGGAGCCTTCTTGTCGTATGTTTGTCGTAGCTGCATCCCATGCGGTGCTAAGTAGGAAACAGCTATCTGGGTTGTCCAGGTTATCATGGACTCATATCTCCACACCTTCTTAAAAGACAGAATTGCAGAACCTGTTCGCCCTGCACAGCACCTTTTTTGTTCGAAATCAAACATATGGATTTCTTTGAGACTGTGTTCCGCCACTGCAGATTTCTCTGTTTGGCCTAGCGAATGCTCCTTATGTTTCTGAGAAAGGAAACTCCCATCCCCCCGCCCTTCCCCCCCCCCCTCAGATTTAGTGGTAAGAGGGCCCATGTGGACTGCCCGTCTAGAACTGAATACAGATCAAGCACGAAAACAGGCAGTAGTCGTACTCAACTACGAAAAATAAGTAAAATAGAAACAGTGAATGGTCCAAGCTGAAGATGTGCAACATAGAGCAATCTGGAAAAGCCGCATCTTCGTAGTTGAGTGGTCACGGTGTTGGACGGCAGAGCGAGCGAGACTTGCACAAACCTGTTCGCTTTATTCAAATTAGTGTCTGTATCGTGGTGTAAATCCGTCTGCAACAGCGAGTTGTAAAGTAGGGACCTGTAATGACACCTGATTCTGCACAACTGCTCTATTAGCAGCCGAAAGAAAGTGGCTTTCGGATGGGAACCACACAAGTTTTATGGCAGAGCGACAAGTCAACCGAATCCTCCACTGGAAACCACGTCTGGTGTTTCATACACGGCATTAGTGACAGTACGTGCGTCATATGATATGAATCTCTTATCGTCGCGCCCAATTTGTACGCCTGGTAAGTGAGTCAGATATACCTCCTTGATCGATATAGGTGTTCGTATGAATGTGAATGTGTTCACTCCCAAGGAAATAACGAAAACATAAGTTTCTCAGATAAGCTGCAACACATGAATGCAACAGTTACACAATTAAGTTTTCCCTGTGCGCTGTCAAAACATACGTTTTTAACGTTTTTGAAATTGCGTTTCGTTTTGGAAGTCTTGACTCTTGAATTCTTTTGTTGTAACATAGGTCACACCAGTATATTTGTGGGAGGTCTGTGTGGTATCTCGCCTGCCGCGCGGGGTAGCCGCCTTATCACGGTCCTTGCGGCTTCCCCCGTCGGAGGTTCGAGTCCTGCCTCGGGCATGGGTGTCCATAGCGTAAATTTACTTAAGTCAAATTAAGTAGTGTGTAGGCTTAGGGGCCGATTACCTAAGTAATTGGGTCCCATAAGATCTTACCACAAGTTTCCAAAATTTCCGTACCTTGCCTATTCATCACAGTTACTTGTTACTCTAACATATTCTTACCATTTGACTCATATTCTATAACCAATATATAGTAAGACGGCTGCCAAGACGACAGAAAAGAAGAAATATTTCAATGACCGGACGGCCAAATCATAATAATATATGTCCGCCGCTTGTGGTCTCGCAGTAGCGTTCTCGCTTCCCGAGCACGCGGTCCCGGGTTCGATTCCCGGCGGGGTCGGGGATTTTCACCTGCCTCGAGATGATTGGGTGTTTGTGTTGTCCTCATCATTTCATCATCATCCAGGAAAGTGGCGAAATTGGACTGAGCAAAGATTGGGTAATTGTACGGGCGCTGATAACCACGCAGTTGAGCGCCCCACAAACCAAACATCATCATCATCATCATCATCATCATAATATGAAAAAATAAAAAATAAATCGCACGAAAGAGTTTCAAACACGGCTCGTCCACTTCGCAGTCCAACACTATGACCACTTGCCCACGACGGCCGTCGCTGTACAGCCTGCTCTTTATAGCTCTTCTTGTTCTTGGACCGTTCACTGTTTTGCTGTTTCTATTTTGCCCTTTTTCCCCAGTTCAGTATACCTCTTCGAAAAACGTAGTACCAATTGTTGTAACGTTACGTTAGTTTCCTTCAGTTTGACGCTTGTACCTGTTCGCGGCTGCGTTGTTAGCAGCTTAAAGTTCGGGGTAAGCAAAATAAACCTGGCCCTGAAAGTGGTTCGTGCACCTTACGGCTAGGCAACCCACCTTACATCAATCGCGACTGGGGTGGACTGTGGAAGTTTGGTTGGCGATGGGGAGTTTCCCTGTGAGCAGCGCTGCGATGCACTCTGAAGAGCCAAAGAAACTGGTACACCTGCCCAACATCGTGTAGGGCTACGGCAAGCACGCAGAAGTGCCACAACACGACGTGGCATGGACTCGACTAATGTCTGAAGTAGTGCTGGAGGGAACTGATATCATGAATCCTGCAGGGCTGTCCATAAATCCGTAAGAGTACGAGGGGCTGGAGCTCTCTTCTGAATAGCACGTTGCAAGGCATCCCAGATGCACATGCCTGGGGCGTTTGGTGACCAGCGGAAGTGTTTAAACTCAGATGAGTGTTCCCAGAGATACTCTGTAGCAATTCTGGACGTGTGGGGTGTCGCATTGTCCTGCTGGAATCGCTCAAGTCTGTCGGAATGCACAATGGAAGCAGGTGATCAGACAGGATGCATTTGTACGTGTCACTTGTCAGAATCGTATATAGATGTATGAGGGGTCTCGTATCACTCCAACTGCACACGCCCTACACCATTACAGAACCTCCACCAGCTTGAACAGTCCCCTGCTGACATGCAGGCTTCTTGGATTCATGAGGTTGTCTCCATACCCGTACACGTTCATCCGCGTGATACAATTTGGAACGAGACTCGCCCGACCAGGCAACATGTTTCCAATCATCGACAGTCTAATGTCGGTATTGACGGGCGAGCCGTGAAGTTTCATGTCGTGCAGTCATCAAGGGCACACGAGTGAGTCTTCGGCTCCGAAAGCCCATATCGATGATGTTTCTGTTGAACGGTTCGGACGCTGACATTTGTTGATGGCCCAGCACTGAAATCTGCAGCAATTTGTGGAAGGGTTGCACTTCTGTCACGTCGAACGATTCTCTTCATCATCGTTGGTCCCGTTCTTGCAGGATCTTTTTCCGGCCGCAGCGATGTCGGAGATTTGATGTTTTACCGGATTCGTGATATTCACGGTACACTCGTGAAATGGTCGTACGGGAAAATCCCCACTTCATCGCTTTCTCGGAGATGCTGTGTCCCATCGCTCGTGCGCTGACTATAACACCACGTTCGAACTCACCTATATCTTGATAACCTGCCATTGCAGCAGCAGTCACGGATCTAATAACTGCGCCAGACACTTGTCTTATACAGGCGTTGCTGACGGCAGCGCCGTATTCTGCCTGTTTACACATCTCTGTATATGATTACGCATGCCTACACCAGTTTCTTTGCGCCTCAGTGTACAACATCGCTGCGTCTAGCCGATGTACTGTTTGCCACACTCGCAGCTGGTGCTATACAGGTGTGTCTATTCCTAATCTATCCTTCACTGAGCCCAGTATATTCTTGATTTTGGCCGAAGAGCTAAAGACTGTTTTAATGTTGCTCTTTTCTAATATCTTGACAATCTTCGCCGCGCGCGGCCCACCATACGGACGGAACGGCAGGCGATTAGTGTCTTCTTTACGCACGTTTTTTCTCTTCTTCTTGCTCGGTTGGAATGCGCGTCTTATCCGCATCTCAGAATAGCCGTCCTCGCGAAAGGTTTTCCTGAAGTGCTGTAGTTAGGAATGTACCCTCTGCTTGTGGCATAGGTCTCGTGCTGTGTGCACCAAGCTGCTGAGGACAGGTTTGCATTGTGTAGCTGTTTGCGTTAAGGTACGGGTTGGTGTGTGTCTTCCACCCGTAAACAGAATGAAGTAACGTGCCGTCAATCTCCTTCTTTATCATGGTTTCGAGGAAAGGCAGACTTCCGTTTTCTTCCACCTCCATGGTGAATTTAATGTTTTCATGTATGTCGTTGAGGTTGTTTAGAATTTCTTGAACAGAAGACCTCAGAAGAGATTTGCCCAAGGCTAAACCCGCATGAGTAGTCGTTGTTTCTATAACCGATTTATTATCACTGATACCAGTTTCAATATGCACAATTCATAGACATTAGAATGAAATTACAATGAAATGAATATCCTTAGATGCATACAGGCGTTGATATAAGTCAAGGGGGACAGTCAAAAATGTGTGGCCCGAGCGGGACTCGAACCCGGGATCTCCTGCTTACATGGCAGACGCTCTATCCACCTCTTTTTTTTTTAATCTCATTTTGTTCGTTTTCGTTCGTTTCATCTACTCGGTGCGCACGTCGCAAGACACCCGTTTCAGTTCGTCGTTGATCCATTAACTCAGTTTTTTTGTTACAGATGGCAGCTAACCCTCTGACCGCACACGCTGAGTTACTGTGCCGGCTGTCCATCTGACCCACCGAGGATACAAGGGATAGTGTGACTGTAGGGACTTATCTCTGGCATGCCTTCCGTGAGACCCTCATTCGAAACTTATAGACATTAGGTCTATTTGTTGCTATTATATCTAACATACAGGGTGAAGAAAAATTCGCGCACTCGGACTTCGCAGTGCGATTCCTCACATACTGGTAATACAAAAATGTCTCTTTCACAAAACTTCCCTTTGCGCGTATTTCCGCCGCTAAATGAACATTAAAGATTGGCAATCTGGCAACACTGTAATCATATGGACGGTAAGTATCAGCATCAGGAGAAACCGCAGCGCTGTGCAGTTGGTGCAGTGTATAGCGTTTTGGTTTAGCATGCAGAAGGTCGAGGGTTCGATTCTGGGTCGAGGATTATTTATTTTTATTTTCTAAAAGTATTCTGCATGGTACGGTATCTGGCACCTTAATCGTCATTCAGTGATTACAGTGGGTCTTCTACAAAAAGACTCCAATTATGCACTACGAACACAGAAGTGGAAGTACAATCGTTTTCATTGGGCAGATTTTAAAGAAACCTTTTGCAATTCGTGGACGCGAATTGTTTCGCGCCACTTCATCTTACTAGATTCCAAACCTATTTCCTATGTACCCTCCCCCAATGGTCACATCGAAATTATTTGCAAAGCACATTGCTAGCCCTACAGGTGATGTAAGACCCTAACGAAATATAATGGGTCTGAACGTGGCAAGAATAATAGTTGGTATTAATCAAAAATGGTTAAAATGGCTCTGAGCACTATGTGACTTAACATCTGAGGTCATCAGTCCCCTAGAACTTAGTACTACTTAAACCTAACTAACCTAAGGACATCACACACATCCATGCCCGAGGCAGGATTCGAACCTGCGATCGTAGCGGTCGCGCGGTTCCAGACTGAAGCGCCTAGAACCGCTCGGCCACACTGGCCGGCTGGTATTTTCCTTGACTCGCTAATGGCAGGTCGACGGCGTAAAGGAAACCCCTCGTGTTCGTCGGAGGTGGTGCTCGTTGGAATAAGTATCTATTGAAGTAGATAACGTAGACTAGAAATATTTAAAATTCTTAAAATTAATCTGATTAAATACGATTTGTTAAAATTAAAAAAAAAAAAATGTTGTGGAAGTCCCCAGTCATGACCTGTAACATAAGAGGATCATCTCTCTACAAGGCTTGTAACAACGTTCAGTGGTATCCACCATCTTAATAATTCCACTCTGGGTCGAACAGACCAATGCACCGTGAATGCTGGGAAGAGGCCGAATGTTTGTTAGCTGTACCACTCGTAAGACACCAGTAAATGTTGTTACAAGTCTGCTATGGAACTGTTGCTCCTATTTTACGGATTAATGTTTTACAGCTTATGACTTCCTTCTTTTACGTGTGGTCAGTCTGGCATAATTTTAAATACTTTCGGTCTATATTATCTACTTAAATAGATATTTATTAATTTCTTTTTGTACATTTGAAGATGATCATTAAGTGACGCAAACTAGATACCATTTGAAACTTCCTGGCAGATTAAAACTGTGTGCGGATCGAGACTCGAACTCGGGACCTTTGCCTTTCGCGGGCAAGTGCTCTACCAACTGAGCTACCCAAGCACGACTCGCGACCAGTCCCCACAGCTTCAGGTCTGCAAGTACCTTATCTCCTATGAACCTAGCAGAACTAGCACTCCTGGAAGAAAGGATATTGCGGAGACATGGCTTAGCCACAGCCTGGGGGATGTTTCCAGAATGAGATTTTCACTCTGCAGCGGAGTGTGTGCCAAGAAGTTTCATATCAGCGCACACTCCACTGCAGAGTGAAAATCTCATTCTAGATACCATTTGTTACATTCCGCAACTGAGACAGTTCCAATAAGTATTTTTAGGGTTAAATTTGACTTTGCTTCCAAAACCAGTGATCAATGCAGATACCTACATAGTCGATTAAGAAATACCCCAAGGTTAACCGAGATAGAAACGAAAGCTACGTGCAACACAACCATTAAATCCATTTTTAATATATTTTCAAATGCTCATTTCTTCTGTCAGTATTAATGTCGCTCACTTCCGCGACACAAAAAGAAAAAAAAAAAGATATCAGGTTTGAACGTACAGCACACACGTCCTATAACGTCACGCTGCAGCTGTCTCCTGGTTATGTCGCGCCGAAATTTTGACTATCATTTTCTCGGAAACTGCTGAGTGAAGTGTTGGCAGCTAAGCCAAATTACTACATGCATCCTTTTATTTTTACTCTGATTTCATCCTGCGAAGTTCCGATTGTGTCAGAGTGCGACCTGTGGATGTTCCCCTTGTCAGTATAAAAGTGACCATAAACTTATAACTGAGTTTTTCTGTCGCCCACCAGACTTTCCCCATACGTAATTGAAAGCTTTAGAGAAACTCTCAACTTGGCAGTGAAAATGTTCCACAATCATACTGTCAGCATTGCAGGAGGCATTAACCACCCAACAACTGACTGGGACAGTAACGGTTAATGTAAGTCGTGCGCATGACAAGCAATCTTGAGAAATAATAGTAAAATGCTTTCTCTGAAGGTCGATGGATACATAGGCTGAAGGAAAATTTGCGCAGTCGCACTTCGCAGCGCGATTTCTCACATACTGGCAATACAAAAAAGTCTGTCACAAAATTTCGCCATGTGAATATTTCGGGCAGTAAATGGTCGTTAAAGATTGGCACGCTGGCAACTCCTAATCACAAGTACGATAACTACCAGTGTCAGGAAACATTAGTATTGCTGTGCAGTTGGGGCAGTGAATAGCGTTTTGGGTTAGCTCACAGGAGGTCGATAGTTCGATTTTGGGTCGAGGCTTATTTATTTTTATTTTCTAAAAGTAGTCTGCATGGTTCGGTATTTGGCACCTTAATCGTATTCAGCGATTACAGTGGATCTTCCACAAAACGACTGCAGTTATGTACTACGAACACAGAAGTGGAAGTACAATCGTCTTGAATGCCCAGCTTTTAGAGAAACCACTTGCAAGTCGTGGACGCGAATTGTTTCGCAACACTGCATCTACTGGATTCCAAACTTGTCTTGTGTGTACCCTTCGCCAGTGATGCCATAGCTTAATACCAGCCGGCCGCTGTGGCCGAGCGGTTCTAGGCGCTTCAGTCTGGAACCGCTCGACCGCTACGGTCGCAGGTTCGAATCCTGCCTCGGGCATGGATGTGTGTGATGTCCTTAGGTTAGTTAGGTTCAAGTAGTTCTAAGTTCTAGGGGACTGATGACCTCAGATGTTAAGATGTTGAAGCCCACCTGACAGGTGAATTGGGAAAGTTGAGTGTCTATTACTCTAACAATCAACTTCAACCAAACCCGGCTAAAGTCTAACTGTGTGAGTTTCATGATAAACAAAACCAGGCACGTTGCAAACTTAACATCATGGTACGAAATACAATTAGTAAATAGCCAAATCCAAAATAACTGAGAATCACTCTGTATAGCACACACGTAAAAACAGCATTGCAAGAATACGAAAATGGAAGTGGAAAACAGAAATGATACTCTTCGTAAGATCGTTGGCTGCCCGTCAGGATCTCAACCACAAACCATGAGAACGACAACACTATCGACATGTTGTTAGTTCGAATACAGTAATCTTTCTTGGAACTGAGAAGCTTATGTCCACGAATCAGCATGGTTTTAGAGATTTTCGTTCGTTCTAAACCCAACTTGCCTTTTTCTTACTTAATATACTGCGAGCTATAGATGAAGAGCAACAAGCAGATATACTTATAGGTTCACGGAAAGCGTTTGACACGGTTCCCCATTGCATGCTGTTAACGAAGGTGCGAGCAAATGGAATAAGTTCACAGATATATGGGTGGATCTAAGACTTGTTAAATAATACACTACTGGCCATTAAAATTGCTACACCACGAAGATGACGTGCTACAGACGCGAAATTTAACCGACAGGAAGAAGATGCTGTGATATGCAAATGATTAGCTGTTCGCCGGTGGCGACACCTACAACGTGCTGACATGAGGAAAGTTTCCAACCGATTTCTCATACACAAACAGCAGTTCACCGGCGTTGCCTGGTCAAACGTTGTTGTGATGCCTCGTGAAAAGAGGAGAAATGCGTACCATCACATTTCAGACTTTGATAAAGGTCGGATTGTAGCCTATGCGATTGCAGTTTATCGTATCGCGACATTGCTGCTCGCGTTGGTCGAGATGACTGTTAGCAGAATATGGAATCGGTGGGTTCAGGAGGGTAATACGGAACGTCGTGCTGGATCCCAACGGCCTCGTTTCACTAGCAGTCGGGATGACACGCATCTTATCTGCATGGCTGTATAGGATAGTGCAGCCACGTCTCGATCCCTGAGTCAACAGATGGGGACGTTTGCAAGACAACAACCATCTGCACGAACAGTTCGACGACGTTTGCAGCAGCATGGACTATCAGCTCGGAGACCATGGCTGCGGTTACCGTTGACACTGCATCACAGACAGGAACGCCTGCGATGGTGTACTCAACGACGAACCTGGGTGCACGAATGGCAAAACGTCATTTTTTCGGATGAATCCAGGTTCTGTTTACAGCATCATGATGGTCGTATCCGTGTTTGGCGACATCGCCGTGAACGCACATTGGAAGCGTGTATTCTTCATCGCCACATTGGCGTATCACCCGGCGTGATGGTATGCTGTGCCACTGGTTACACGTCTCGGTCACCTCTTGTTCCCATTGACGGCACTTTGAACAGCGGATGTTACATTTCAGATGTGTTACGGCCCGTGGCTCTACCCTTAATCCGATCCCTGCGAAACCCTACATTTCAGGAGGATAATGCACGACCGCATGTTGCAGGTCCTGTAGAGGCCTTTCTGGATACAGAAAATGTTCGACTGCTGCCCTGGCCAGCACATTCTCCAGATCTCTCACCAATTGAAAACGTCTGGTCAATGGTGGCCGAGCAACTGGCTCGTCACAATACGCCAGTCACTACTCTTGATGAACTGTGGTATCGTGTTGAAGCTGCATGGGCAGCTGTACCTGTACATGCCATCCAAGCTCTGTTTGACTCAATGCCCAGGCTGTTATTACGGCCAGAGGTGTTTGTTCTGGGTACCGATTTCTCAGGACCTATGTACCCAAACTGCGTGAAAATGTAATCACATGTCATTTCTACTATAATATATTTGTCCAATGAATACCCGTTTATTATCTGCATTTCTTCTTTGTGTAGCAATTTTAATGGCCAGTAGTGTAGAACCCAGTACGTTGTTCACGACGGCGACTGTTCATCGGAGACAAGGGTATCGTCAGGAAAGCCCCAAAGAAGTGTGAAAAGACGGCTGTTGTTCTCTATGCACATAAATGATTTGGCGCCCAGGGTGGGCTGAAATCTGCTGTTGTTTACTGACGATGCCGTGGTGTACAGTAAGGTGTCGAAGTTGAGTGACGGTAGGAAGATACAAGTCCACGTGAACAAAATTTCCAGTTGGTTTGATGAATGGCAGCTAGCTCTGAATGAGACCGCATACATGACGCTGGTGAGACCTATTCTGGAGTACTGTTCGAGTGTTTGGTATCCGTACTACGGCCGGCTGTAGGAATCAACATGGATTCCGGAAACAGCGATCGTGTGAGACTCAACTCGCTTTATTTGTTCATGAGACCCAGAAAACATTAGTTACAGGATCCCAGGTAGATGCCATTTTCCTTGACTTCCGGAAGGCGTTCGATACACTTGCGCACTGTCGCCTGATAAAGTAAGAGCCTACGGAATATCAGAGCAACTGTGTGGCTGGATTGAAGAGTTTTTAGCAAACAGAACACACCATGTTGTTCTCAATGGAGAGACGTCTACAGATGTTAAAGTAACCTCTGGCTTGCCACAGGGGAGTGTTATGGGACCATTGCTTTTCACAATATATATAAATGACCTAGTAGATTGTGTCGGAAGTTCCATGCGGCTTTTCGCGGATGATGCTGCAGTATACAGAGAAGTTGCAGCGAAATGCAGGAAGATCTGTAGGGATAGGCACTTGGTGCAGGGAGTAGCAACTGACTCTTAACATAGACAAATGTAATGTATTGCGAATACGTAGAAAGAAGGATCCTTAATTGTATGATTATATGATAGCGGAACAAACACTGGTAGCAGTTACTTGTGTAACTGCGTACGGAATGATTTGAAATGGAATGATCATATAAAATTAATTATTGGCAATGCGGGTGCCAGGTTGAGATTCATTGAGAGAGTCCTTAGAAAATGTAGTCCATTAACAAAGGAGGTGGCTTACAAAACACTCGTTCGACCTACATTTGAGTATTGTTCATCAGTGTGGGATCCGTACCATGTCGGGTTGACAGAGGAGATAGAGAAGATCCAAAAAAGAGCGTCGCGTTTCGTCACAGGGTTATTTGCTAAGCGTGATAGCGTTACGGAAATGTTTAGCAAACTCAAGTGGCAGACTCTGCAAGAGAGGCGCTCTGCATCGCGGTGTTCAGGTTTCGAGAGGGTGCGTTTCTGGATGAGATATCGAATATATTGCTTCCCCCCTACTTGTACCTCCCGAGGAGATCACTAATGTAAAATTAGAGAGATTCGAGCGCGCACGGAGGCTTTCCGGCAGTCGTTCTTCCCGCTCACCATACGCGACTGGAACAGGAAAGGGAGGTAATGACAGTGGCACGTAAAGTGCCCTCCACCACACACCGTTGGGTGGCTTGCGGAGTACAAATGTAGATGTAGATGTGGAGATCGCCGACGCAAAGGAAGGTCCGAGGGCGACACGACACGGAGGGGTGTTCCAGCAGCCGTTCAAATGGCTCTGAGCACTATGGGACTTAACATCTGTGGTCATCAATCCCCTAGAACTTAGAACTACGTAAACCTAATTAACCTAAGGACATCACACACACCCATGCCCGAGGCAGGATTCGAACCTGCGACCGCAGCGCACACGCGATTCCAGTCTGAAGCACCTAGAACCGCTCGGCCATACCGGCCGGCCCAGCAGCCGTGTGGCCACTCTTGCCTGTGACCTGTAGTGAGGGACCACCCGAGGCGTTCACCACGCACGATTTCTAATTCCACGAGATTCGAACCCCGCTGCTGCGGAATGCCTGCACAGTGGTTGAGGCGGTGAGGCAGAGAAGACACCTGGCTGCGGTGACGTCAGCGTCAGCTGCAGCCGGCAGTCCCTTGTGCCTCGCCGTGCCGTGTTGTGTTGCACAACGCAGCTGACCTCACTGCAGTGCCGTGCTCGGGAGGCGCCTTCTTCAAGTCCGCCCACACCTGTAGTGCTCCTGTGCACTAAAACTATTAAACCACCTTGAGTCACCGATCGCCCACTACCGTACTGAGCTTCTCCATCAAATTTTGATCGGTGGTTACCGGTTAGTGTCTTGTTATAAGGCACAGCACAATTTCAGTAATCTGACTTTGAAACGATCATCCCCAGCAGCTGAAGGGAGCGATAGATCTTGAATCACTTAGTGTCAAAAATGGTTCAAATGGCTCTGAGCACAATGGGACTTAACATCTGAGATCATCAGTCCCGTAGAACTAACCGAAGGACATCACACACATCCACGCACGTGGCAGGATTCCAACCTGCGACCGTGGCGGTCGCGCGGTTCCAGCCTGAAGCGCATAGAACCGCTCGGCCACACCGGCCGGCCACTTACTGTCACTTGAATAAGCTTTTCTGCATATTCAATGAAATTTTTTCTGGATTTCTGACCGCATTGCCAATTTGTAAAACTACCGACGTTTCGGTCCCTGTTGCAAGTGACCTTCTTCAGAGTCATATCGCTTTTAAAATTGCCGATAAAACGTGCTCGTCTACGAAGGAACCCACGTTCGTATGGTACTAACACGATTTACGAGGTGTAACAAGAGTTATACGAGAGTTACGACCCTTATGTCGCCCTCGGACATTCCTTTGCGTCGGTACGAATAATCCAACGCGATCTCGGCGTGAGACAAATTACGAGGCGCACTGCTTCCCAGATTAACCAGGAAATGTGCATCGCTGAACCGCGGAAAAGTTATCTCTACTGCTTGCTTTATGAAGTCACTCTAAATAAGACCTACCAGCGTCGTTTTTACCCGTGAAACACGAGTAAATTTGAAACTTCCTGGCAGATTAAAACTGTGTGCCGGACCGTGACCCAAACCTTTGCCTTTCGCGGGCAAGTGCTCTACCAACTGAGCTACCCAAGCAAGACGCACGACCCGTCCCCACAGCTTCAATTCTGCCAGTACCTCGTCTCCTACCTTCCAAACTTCACAGAAGGTCTTCTGCAGAAGGTCCGCTGCAGAGTGAAAATCTCATTCTGGAAACAACCCCCAGGCCGTGGCTAAGCCATGTCTCCTCAATATCCTTTCTTCCAGGAGTGCTAATTCTGCAGGGTTCGCACAAGAGCTTCTGTGAAGTTTGGAAGGTAGGAGACGAGGTACTGGCAGAATTGAATCTGTGGGGACGGGTCGTGCGTCGTGCTTGGGTAGCTCAGATGGTGCCGGCACGGTAACTCAGCGTGTTCGGTCGGAGGGTTAGCTGCCCTCTGTAATATAAAAACTTAGTTAATGGATCAACGACGAACTGAAACGGGTGTCTTGCGACGTCCGCCCTGAGCAGATGCAACGAACAAAAGCGAACAAAATGATATTAAAAAAAAAAGTTGGTAGAGCACTTGCCCGCGAAAGGCAAAGGTCCCGAGTTCGAGTCTCGGACCAGAACACAGTTTTAATCTGCCAGGAAGTTTCATATCAGCGCACACTCCACTGCAGAGTGAAAATCTCATTCTGAGGATTAAATTTTGCAAATTGTCACAAATGGTACATAGCTTCAATCACTTAATGCTCATTTTCAGATCTATAAAAAATATTTCTTATTTATTTTATTTATTCGAGTCAGCATCGAATACATACAATGGTGCCCAAAATTAAACCAACAAACGGAAATTTTGCAAATCTTGCGTTTATTTTGCCGCAGAACAGTATAAACACGTGATAGTAAAGCAGAAACAATGTAACGAACACAGAACGTAATCAGCTGCAACATGCTTAACGGTAGATACAAATGTTCCTCGCTCTTTTCCAACTTAACGGAATTGCACACACATTATTACTACTGGTTAATGTGCTCAGTATGGGATGCGACCGCCTCTGGCACCAGTGGAGCTCAGGCAAAGACGAGGCATGCTGTGAATGACGTCATCAATCTTTTTTTTTGTCATCAGTCTACTGACTGGTTTGATGCGGCCCGCCACGAATTCCTTTCCTGTGCTAACCTCTTCATCTCAGAGTAGCACTTGCAACCTACGTCCTCAATTATTTGCTTGACGTATTCCAATCTCTGTCTTCCTCTACAGTTTTTGCCCTCTACAGCTCCCTCTAGTACCATGGAAGTCATTCCCTCATGTCTTAGCAGATGTCCTATCATCCTGTCCCTTCTCCTTATCAGTGTTTTCCACATATTCCTTTCCGATTCTGCGTAGAACCTCCTCATTCCTTACCTTATCAGTCCACCTAAGTTTCAACATTCGTCTATAGCACCACATCTCAAATGCTTCAATTCTCCTCTGTTCCGGTTTTCCCACAGTCCATGTTTCACTACCATACAATGCTGTACTCCAGACGTACATGCTCAGAAATTTCTTCCTCAAATTAAGGCCGGTATTTGATATTAGTAGACTTCTCTTGGTCATAAATGCCTTTTTTGCCATAGCGAGTCTGCTTTTGATGTCCTCCTTGCTCCGTCCGTCATTGGTTATTTTACTGCCTAGGTAGCAGAATTCCTTAACTTCATTGACTTCGTGACTATCAATCCTGATGTTAAGTTTCTCGCTGTTCTCATTTCTACTACTTCTCATTACCTTCGTCTTTCTCCGATTTACTCTCAAACCATAATGTGTACTCATTAGACTGTTCATTCCGTTCAGCAGATCATTTAGTTCTTCTTCACTTTCACTCAGGATAGCAATGTCTATCAGCGAATCGTATCATTGATATCCTTTCAACTTGTATTTTAATTCCACTCTTGAACTTTTCTTTTATTTCCATCATTGCTTCCTCGATGTACAGATTGAAGAGTAGGGGCGAAAGGCTACAGCCTTGTCTTACACCCTTCTTAATACGAGCACTTCGTTCTTGATCGTCCACTCTTATTATTCCCTCTTGGTTGTTGTACATATTGTATTCGACCCGTCTCTCCCTCTAGCTTACCCCTACTTTTTTCAGAATCTCGAACAGCTTGCACCATTTTATATTGTCGAACGCTTTTTCCAGGTCGACAAATCCTATGAAAGTGTCTTGATTTTTCTTTAGCCTTGCTTCCATTATTAGCCGTAACGTCAGAATTGCCTCTCTCGTCCCTTTCCTTTTCCTAAAGCCAAACTGATCGTCACCTAGCGCATTCTCAATTTTCTTTTCCTTTCTTCTGTATATTATTCTTGTAAGCAGCTTCGATGCATGAGCTGTTAAGCTGATTGTGCACTTGTCAGCTCTTGCCGTCTTCGGAATTGTGTTGATGATGCTTTTCCGAAAGTCAGATGGTATATCGCCAGACTCATATATTCTGCACACCAACGTGAATAGTCGTTTTGTTGCCACTTCCCCCAATGATTTTAGAAATTCTGATGGAATGTTATCTATCCCTTCTGCCTTATTTGACCGTAAGTCCTCCAAAGCTCTTTTAAATTCCGATTCTAATACTGGATCCCCTATCTCTTCTAAATCGACTCCTGTTTCTTCATCTATCACATCAGACAAATCTTCACCCTCATAGAGGCTTTCAATGTATTCTTTCCACCTATCTGCTCTCTCCTCTGCATTTAACAGTGGAATCAATCTTATGTTGGGGCAATAACGCCCATTCTTACTGCAGTGCTGCTCACGTCTTGGAGAGTGGTTGGTGGGTGCCGACGTGATGCAACCTGTGTCCGTAGTGCGACCCAGACGTGCTCTGTGCGATTCAAATCGGGAGAGCAAGAAGGCCGCACCATGCGTGCGATACCTTCCGTTTCCAAAAAAATATCGACAACCCGTGCTCTAATAGGTCGAACATTGCCGTCCATCAGTACGAAGTTTGGGCCCACAGCACCTCGCAACATGTCCTACATGAGGTCATGACATCCCCACGATATCTCACAGCAGTTAAACCTTTCCGATTCCCCGCTACAATTTCATGAAAGAGGTGTTCGATAGGTCAACATAACGCTTGCCTACACCATTAGGAATGCTCCTCGATATCGGTCTCTTTCCACAATGTTTGGGTCCCGAAATCGTGTTCCAAGTGCTCTCCAGTTGCGAATACGTCAAGAATCACTCTCCAGACCAAATCGGGACTCATCTGTGAAAAGAACACTGGCCCACCGTTCGACCGTCCAGGTGGCACGTTGACTGTCCCACTCTAGACGTTCCCTTCTGTGAAGACACGCCGAAGGTACACATATAGCAGGTCTCCAACAACAAAGGCCACTCTGCTGAAGCCTTCTGCACACCGTTTGCTCTATGCAGCACGTCCAGGGGACGCTGCAAGGTCAGGTGCCAGTTGCAGTGCAGTACTAAGGTGGTACTGTCGTGCCCTTACAGGCAAATAACCGTCCACTCTATCTGATGTTGCACGTGCTCGGCCTTTCCCTGGTCTTCGGGATGTAGTTTCGGTTTCTACAAACTGTCACCTCATCCGAGGAACAACACAATGATTCACAGTCAACTATCGGGCCACATTCCTCACGTTGCCATTCTTCCTATGGCCCTCCACAGCAAAGAGTCTGGTCTTGTCTGTGCCACTCTACACCGTCTGTTTGGGACTATCCTGCAAACGTTACCCCGCTAGATAGGTGCCCTGATGTCATTTCTGGCGGGGTTTTCCATTGATCGGAATGCCATCTTCCGTGCAGAACATGATCGTACGAACATTTGTTGGCAGTTTTTATGGTTATATCGAGAGTTAAAGACAGGACGGGGAAATACACTCCTGGAAATGGAAAAAAGAACACATTGACACCGGTGTCAGACCCACCATACTTGCTCCGGACACTGCGAGAGGGCTGTACAAGCAATGATCACACGCACGGCACAGCGGACACACCAGGAACCACGGTGTTGGCCGTCGAATGGCGCTAGCTGCGCAGCATTTGTGCACCGCCGCCGTCAGTTTCAGCCAGTTTGCCGTGGCATACGGAGCTCCATCGCAGTCTTTAACACTGGTAGCATGCCGCGACAGCGTGGACGTGAACCGTATGTGCAGTTGACGGACTTTGAGCGAGGGCGTATAGTGGGCATGCGGGAGGCCGGGTGGACGTACCGTCGAATTGCTCAACACGTGGGGCGTGAGGTCTCCACAGTACATCGATGTTGTCGCCAGTGGTCGGCGGAAGGTGCACGTGCCCGTCGACCTGGGACCGGACCGCAGCGACGCACGGATGCACGCCAAGACCGTAGGATCCTACGCAGTGCCGTAGGGGACCGCACCGCCACTTCCCAGCAAATTAGGGACACTGTTGCTCCTGGGGTATTGGCGAGGACCATTAGCAACCGTCTCCATGAAGCTGGGCTACGGTCCCGCACACCGTTAGGCCGTCTTCCGCTCACGCCCCAACATCGTGCAGCCCGCCTCCAGTGGTGTCGCGACAGGCGTGAATGGAGGGACGAATGGAGACGTGTCGTCTTCAGCGATGAGAGTCGCTTCTGCCTTGGTGCCAATGATGGTCGTATGCGTGTTTGGCGCCGTGCAGGTGAGCGCCACAATCAGGACTGCATACGACCGAGGCACACAGGGCCAACACCCGGCATCATGGTGTGGGGAGCGATCTCCTACACTGGCCGTACACCACTGGTGATCGTCGAGGGGACACTGAATAGTGCACGGTACATCCAAACCGTCATCGAACCCATCGTTCTACCATTCCTAGACCGGCAAGGGAACTTGCTGTTCCAACGGGACAATGCACATCCGCATGTATCCCGTGCCACCCAACGTGCTCTAGAAGGTGTAAGTCAACTACCCTGGCCAGCAAGATCTCCGGATGTGTCCCCCATTGAGCATGTTTGGGACTGGATGAAGCGTCGTCTCACGCGGTCTGCACGTCCAGCACGAACGCTGGTCCAACTGAGGCGCCAGGTGGAAATGGCATGGCAAGCTGTCCCACAGGACTACATCCAGCGTCTCTACGATCGTCTCCATGGGAGAATAGCAGCCTGCATTGCTGTGAAAGGTGGATATACACTGTACTAGTGCCGACATTGTGCATGCTCTGTTGCCTGTGTCTATGTGCCTGTGGTTCTGTCAGTGTGATCATGTGATGTATCTGACCCCAGGAATGTGTCAATAAAGTTTCCCCTTCCTGGGACAATGAATTCACGGTGTTCTTATTTCAATTTCCAGTAGTGTAGTAGTTTGCTGCTTTAATTTTGGACACCAGTGTAGTTATACCACTAAAAGCAAATGAAAGAAAGAATATTCAAGTTATACTGTTGTCGGCTGATTAGAATAATCAAGTTACACTATTTCTGCCCCAATCCTGCAATTTCAATTGCGCTCGGAGTCGCAAGCAGATTTTCATCTGTGTAAGATGCAGGACACAATTGACTAACCGGAGTATGTCTTGTATAACCAATCTATGAGATACCACGTGTTCTACTATTATTGCCATTGTTGTGATGTCAAGTTCTCCACCTCCAAGATTACCCAAAATTTGTAGTGTTACTCTTGGTAGAACCGTGTCCGCCAAGAAACACACGGAAAACACCGCAGCAAATCTGAAATCGTGCAATAACACTATATAGAAGCTGAGTGGTACATCATGGGGCGCAAGAGCTACAACATTACGATGTTCTTCTCTAGGACTCGCCTACTCCCATGTCGAATACTGTGCTCCAGTACGGCCTAAAAGATAACCCTCTCTGATGTGCCAGCACATAAAATGATCCGAACGAAATCCAGGCAGAGTCGCTGCAAGCAATGGATTTCACTATGAACAGGAAGTTGTAAGGAAGATGGAAATGCATTCCTCGTGAGGAATATCAGTCTCTCGTAAAACCTGGTACAAGGCTAGCCGGCATGGAATTACCGCGACGTGCTTGGAAGATAAATAACGGGATTCGTAGAGGTCATGGCATCTGAGCGGAAAGCGTCCACCGATGGGGTAAGACTTCGTCTTCTCAATGTGACTGTGGTAATAAACATCAGACCATCAAACACATCGTAACAAGCTGTCGCAGACGAGCTTACCCGAAGTGTCTATAAAATTTCTTTGAAGTGACACAGGAAAACTTTGAATGGATTTAAAATTTAGATACTAATTTCTAGATTTGATGTTACTTCTGTTTATTTTGTAAAATTATGTAATTTTTAGCGTATTTTCATACGCTAAATAAACAAATAAATTGGCATTATAAATTTTATTGCTTATTGGGTCATTCGAATTTATATGACATCGATGATGATGACAGTTTGAGCAAAAAGTTATCAGATTGTTAATTATGTCTAACGATAGTGTCTCGAAAAGAGGTGAACATCAAGAGAAGTACAACACCGGCATTGGAATACAGTTGAATTAAATCAGGTGATGCTGAGGGGATTATTAGAGGAAATGGGCCAGTCTTAACGACAGTGTAGAGACCTATATCACACGTGAATTTAAGATATGTTACGTCATTTTTGTGTTCGATAGAGATGGTAAACCCATTTTCTGTCCTAGGCCAACCAGTTTAACGCAGATTACCGTATGTGTTTAGCTTATCTTGATCCCCTGAGATTTTTCTCGCTCTACGAATGATTTTATTTTGTTGCCAGAACAATATAACCTGCACAGGAGAACTTCAGAGAGTTTGTGATCGGCATGTCGCTTATAAGTGCGTTATACGAGGTGCATTCAAGTTCTAAGGCCTCCGATTTTTTTTCTCCGGACTGGAAAGAGAGAGAAACATGCGCATTGTTTTAAAATGAGGCCGCGTTCATTGTCAATACGTCCCAGAGATGGCAGCACCGTACAGCAGATAGAATTTTACCGCCAGCGGCGAGAATGAGAACTGTTTTAAATACTTAAAATGCGACGCTTTCCTTACTTGAACAGCGTGCAATCATTCGTTTTCTGAATTTGCGTGGTGTGAAACCAATTGAAATTCATCGACAGTTGAAGGAGACATGTGGTGATGGAGTTATGGATGTGTCGAAAGTGCGTTCGTGGGTGCGACAGTTTAATGAAGGCAGAACATCATGTGACAATAAACCGAAACAACCTCGGGCTCGCACAAGCCGGTCTGACGACATGATCGAGAAAGTGGAGAGAATTGTTTTGGGGGATCGCCGAATGACTGTTGAACAGATCACCTCCAGAGTTGGCATTTCTGTGGGTTCTGTGCACACAATCCTGCATGACGACCTGAAAATGCGAAAAGTGTTATCCAGGTGGGTGCCACGAATGCTGACGGACGACCACACGGCTGCCCGTGTGGCATGTTGCCGAGCAATGTTGACGCGCGACGACAGCACGAATGGGACTTTCTTTTCGTCGGTTGTGACAATAGATGAGACGTGGATGCCATTTTTCAATCCAGAAACAAAGCGCCAGTCAACTCAATGGAAGCACACAGATTCACCGCCACCAAAAAAATTTCGGGTAACCGCCAGCGCTGAAAAAATGATGGTGTCCATGTTCTTGGACAGCGAGGGCATAATCCTTACCCATTGCGTTCCAAAGGGCACTACGGTAACAGGTGCATCCTACGAAAATGTTTTGAAGAACAAATTCCTTCCCGCACTGCAACAAAAACGTCCGGGAAGGGCTGCGCATGTGCTGTTTCACCAAGACAACGCACCCGCACATCGAGCTAACGTTATGCAACGGTTTCTTCGTGATAACAACTTTGAAGTGATTCCTCATGCTCCCTACTCACCCGACCTGCCTCCTAGTGACTTTTGGCTTTTTCCATCAATGAAAGCCCCTGGTGGCCGAGCGGTTCTAGGCGCTTCAGTCTGGAACCGCGCGACCGCTACGGTCGCAGGTTAGAATCCTGCCTCGGGCATGGATGTGTGTGATGTCCTTAGGTTAGCTACGTTTAAGTAGTTCTAAGTTCTAGGGGACTGATGACCTGAGATGTTAAGTCCCATAGTGCTCAGAGCCATTTTTTGAACCAACAATGAAAGACACACTCCGTGGCAGCACATGCACCAGCCGTGCTGCTATTGCCTCAGCGATTTTGCAGTGGTCAAAAGAGACTCCTGAAGAAGCCTTCGCCGCTGCCATGGAATCATGGCGTCAGCGTTGTGAAAAATGTGTACGTCTGCAGGGCGATTACGTCGAGAAGAAACGCCAGTTTCATCGATTTCGGGTGAGTAGTTAATTAGAAAAAAAATCGGAGGCCTTAGAACTTGAATGCACCTCGTACAAAAGGGGAAGTATCGGTAACTGAGTTGTGCAACAGCTGCAGATCAAGCACGCCAACAACCTCGACGCAAGGCATAGGTGTCTGGCCCGATGGACGAGAGCCCTGTGGAATGCTTTTAGTAGTACTAAATTTTGTACCGCATGTACGACGGGGTACCCAAAAAAAAACAGAATTATTTTTTAAAAGCTATACATTTTCAAATTGTTTACAAAACAACCCTATGCCGTTCAAAATTCTTTCCAATACAACTAATACATTTGGCCCACGAGTGCTTCCACTGTTCGAAACATTTTTGTAGTCATCTTTAGAAATGGTTGACAGCTCCTCCCTTGCTTATTTCTTGACTTCTTCAATGTTGCCAAATCGGTGTCCTTACATGCCCCTTTTCACGCATGGAAATGAGGAAAAATCGTACGGAGCGAGGTCAGGCGAGGAAGGTGCGTGGGGCAGGGGGACCATGTTACTTTTAGTCAAAAACGAACAGACAGGTGCATTGTGCTGGTGGAAGAACCGAGATCCAAAATCTCTGACAGTTGATCAATTCTCTGTCGACAGTCTGTGAGCACAAGCTCTTGAAGTTTTTCAATAATTTCGTCGATTCGGGCACTTGAAAGACGTCCAGAAAGAGATTTGTCATCAATCGACATGTCAACATTTTTGAATCGAGCAAACCACCCATACACTAGAGTTTTTGCGAGAGCGTCATCTTGGTCCGCTTTTTTCAACATTAAAACAGTTTCCGCAGCATTTTTACAGAACAGAAAACAAAATTTCACAGCGGCACGTTGTTCACTTAAAGTTGCCGTCATAAAAAACGAAACAAGAACAAAACAACGCCAGCAAAAACAATCGTTCCAGATGAACAGAACAAGCTAGCTGCAGATGAACCGAGCAAGCCAGGTCGACAACACAGGCGGCACTGAACTGGCAATCAGTTGCACTACACACATCTAGCGGCAGAAATATGTACTACACACGCTCCACCCACGGCAATGTTATTCCAGTTCTCTTTTTGGGTCCCCCTCGTATTCCGTATTGTCGAAGACACATACCTGGTAAAAAATATACGATACTCACAGTCGCTTCCAAACGCCATTACCGATATATCAATTACACATAAATTAATTTTTGATAAGCAATTTGTGTGAGTAATAGTGCTCGTGAATGAGGCGGTTTGAGTGGCTTCTCTTACCTGAACAGATTTGTCTCTTCTACTTACTGATGAATAGTCATTGGTGTTAATGGTAACTGCTAAAGTTGCAAGAATTGAACTCGCTGCCACATCAAAAAACACGGCGTACACAAAGTCCGGGAACAGTTAAACTTATTTATTGCACAAAAAGCAAACATTGTATAGATATCATACATACAAGGTGTTTATAAATGAATATCGGGGTTTTAACGTTTTATAATATTTATTATATTAACTTACAGTTATAAATGATATGTCAAATGAAAGAGCAACTCAAACAGTTTTACCAAGAACCTTATAGCCGAGTTCTTGCCAAACATTGATAAGTGTGTCTTCAGTGATTGTAGCAACAGCTACTTCAATCCGATTTCTTAATTCAGGAAGGTCTGCTGGCAGCGGAGACATGTACACACGATCCTTGATGAAGCCCCAAAGGAAAAAATCGCATGGCGTTTGGTCGGGTGAACGTGCAGGCGATGCAAAGCAAACCCTGTCACTGGGTCCCTTGCGGCCTGTACACGGCCTGTGGACAGTGAAGTTCAACCAAGCGCGTACTCCTCTATGCCAGTGAGGTGGCGCACCATCTTGCTGGAAAATGAAGTTCTCTGGCTCATCTTCTTCCAACTGAGCGAAGATCTATTGCTCTAGTGGAGTGGTTCCCAACAGGTGGTCCGTGGACTCCCAGTGGTCTGCGAGCTATACCAGAGGGGTCCGCAAGATGCTATTAGAATAAAAAGTATATTAAATATATTTCGTATGAAAACAGATATTTTTGTTTTGGCCGCTTCTTGCATGAGCAGAGCTTTAGTGGACGCTAACTTAATTTGGCATTTTTAGGTACTTGATACTGTGATATGCTCGATGAGGGGGTCCTCGAGAAAATTTCGACACAAAACCAGTCATTGAACATTTATAAGGTTCTTGGTAAACTGAGTTGCTCTTTCATGTGACATATCATTTATAACTCTAAGTAAAATGAAATGAAATGTCGTGTGACGAGGGCCTCCCGTCGGGTAGACCGCTCGCCTGGTGCAAGTCTTTCGATTTGACGCCACTTCGGCGACTTGCGCGTCGAAACTCTAAGTTTAATGTAATAAATATTATAAAGCGTTAAAAAACCCCGACATTCATTTATAAACACCCTGTACATCATTTTGAAGAGAAACCCAGAAAGTTTTTTTTTTTTTCATGTATACCGCCACAGCATGGTTTCGTAATTTGCCGATAGTCAGCGCTAGATACAAACATGGCGAGTTCAGGTGCGGAGCGAGCTTTCTGTGTGTTGGGTGTTCGAAATGGCCTCCCCGATCACCAGATCGCACTCCGTGTGACGTTTAACTATGGAGACACATTAAAGATGTGATGTATGTACCGCCTCTACCACGTGATGTAGCAGAGCTCCGGGAGAGAATACGGGAAGCGGCTGTCACAGTCGACGATCCCATGCTGGGACGGGTACGGCAAGAATTCCATTACCGTATTGACGTCTGCCGGGACACTCATGGTTCGCATATCGCATGTTTTCTTTACAAACTTTCAGAGTTTCTCTTCAAAGTGCAATATGTATGACATCTGTACAATGTTGTTGTGCAATAAACAATTGATATTGTGCGGGACTTTATGTACACCCTGTAATTGCAAATAAGAGTTGCCGCTGCCAGTGACTCTAGTAGTCCACTATAGGCAGACACGGTGGCCGGTCGGATTCTGCAGAGCCAAAGCGCGAAAGGAAAGAATCGGACGATTACGAATACCGCCGACTGCGCCCGAATCGGAGACGAATTACGTGTGGAATGAAAACATTGCGAAAGGAAAAATGTATCCGGTACTCCGCGCCGCTTGTAGGACTTGCATAATTGAGAGTAACCAACTGGAGGAAAACTTCCTGGCAGATTAAAACTGTGTGCCGGACCGAGACTCGAACTCTGGACCTTTGCATTTCGCGGGCAAGTGCTCATTCTAGAAACATCCCCCAGGCTGTGGCTGAACCATGTCTCCAATATCCTTTCTTCCAGGAGTTGCAAGGTTCGCAGGAGAGCTTCTGTGAAGTTTGGAAGGTAGGAGACGAGGTACTGGCGGAATTAAAGCTGTGAGGACAGAGCGTGAGTCGTGCTTGGGTAGCTCAGTCGGTAGAGCACTTGCCCGCGAAAGGCAAAGGTCCCGAGTTCGAGTCTCTGTCCGGCACACAATCTACCAGGAAGTTTCATATCAGCGCACACTCCGCTGTAGAGTGAAAATTTCATTCCATAGACAACTGGAAGGACTCGACAACTGCAAACTCGACTGCCGAGTCGCGCACGAACTGCGTGCGGGGAAGAACATATCCGAGTGTGGAAACAGGCCGGTAATAAAACGGTACTTCGAGTCTCTGGCAATGCTCGTTACTCAGTAACGAATACGTGCGATGTGCAACAACTCTACAGTCGGATGCAAAGTGGCTGGCACTTGGCGAGAGTGCTGGACTGCTCCCGCCGGCATTGCACCATTGCGAGCCGTGCCGGCTTTGTCTGCTCCCACCGTGTCGTCACTTCCGCTGCGAAAAGCACTGTGCCTGCCAGTCGCCGGCGAGCTGCTGCAGCAGGAAATCCGTGTAATGCTTAGTCTTACGATGTGCCACGAAATTACTCCAAAGAGGAGCACGGAGCAGACACCATGTGGTTGTATACGGCATCTGAATTCTGGATGCGATCGTTGTAGGAGATGTAGACCTCGAATCCCGTACTTGGTACATGATAAACAGGGACAATCAAAAAGCTTCGTGCATTCGAACGCCACAGCGCGCTTCTTTGCACAGCAAACACTATAAAAATGTCTCGTATCAAAATTTCGTCCCGTGTACATTTCGGTAGAAAACTGACGTGAAGAAAGGCTGTAAGTAGGCTGTTTATGTTTTCTTTATGTAAGTAGGCTGTTTAGGTTCTTATATTGGTAACGCCGCCGCCACGTAGCGCTCTCTGTATGAAAATCACTGGCTGTGCTGTGTGCAGTCTGTGGCTAGTTTGCATTGTTGTCTGCCATTGTAGAGGGGCAGCTGGATGTTAACAGCGCGTAGCGTTGCGCAGTTGGAGGTGAGCCGCCAGCAGTGGTGGATGTGGGGAGAGAGATGGCGGAAGTTTTGAAATTGAACTGCTATATATATTATGATTATTAAGGTAAATACAGTGTTTGTTCTCTATTAAAATCTTTCATTTGCTAACTATCCCTATCAGTAGTTAGTGACTTCCGTAGTTTGAATCTTTTATTTAGCTGGCAGTAGTGGCGCTCGCTGTATTGCAGTAGTTCGAGTAATGAAGATTTTTGTGAGGTAAGTTATTTGTGAAAGGTATAGTTTAATGTTAGTCAGGGCCATTCTTTTGCAGGGATTTTTGAAAGTCAGATTGCGTTGCGCTAAAAACATTGTGTGTCAGGTTAAGCATAGTCGTATACAATTGTTCTAAGGGGACGTTTCAAGGCTCCTAAGCAGAAACATAATGCCGTGTCCGGTAGTATATTCATTAAGTAATGTATGGCTGTAGTGGCTGTAGTGCCTAGTTAGTGCAGGGGGGGGGGGGAATGGAATCGTTAGCGCTAGGATTTCACAAGTCCCGCCCACTCACCCCGGTGTTCCCGGTCTTTGTTCGGCGCCTGGGCATCGTTTCAGTTGACCCACGTGGTTAACCGCGTTCGGCTGCACTTGGAGTCAATGTTAAATTAATATCTTGCTAGCTCTTAAATTTTGCCATCTAGTTAAAAGACACGTTACAAAAAACGTGCACAATTAGCCTCAGCTGTGCCAGGTACATTCACAGCAAACATTAGAGAAAACAATTTAGCATTGATTTAGCGCTGCATTCTTTAAATACGAGAACTCAGTATTCAGATGAATAGCCTAGGAAGAAACATACTTCTATGTTAGAAAAGCACCCAAAGCTACAACAGGAAAAACCTACCCTCAAAGAATAATTTGCTTGGAGAAAGAGGAACCGTAGTATACTTGACACTTACGTTTCAGAACTCACACAGTATATATGAAACAAGCACCAATGTTCACTATACTTTCAGATGGCATCAAAATTACTTAGTTCTTGCTAGATCGATCCAAGCTGTTTTTGCGTGTTATTCACCGAATAGTTCTGCTGAAAAGTTTTAGGGGTGGAAGAAGAGCTAGCACAGTATGAAGGACGTTTTACAGCCGTGAAACGCTGCTCTGTGACAAACATACACATCATCATTATTAAGTTTAAAAAATTACGAAATTAATAAATTTTTTGGTTAAAAACAGACAGGACAAAGAATAACGACAGATTATTTTCCTGAGACGTTTGCAACAGCAGATAGGACACTAATCACACAGAAACAGCCACAATTCTTTATAACCTCACTTATAATGCGCAGGTATGGCATTGGAAGAATTTACAAGTTGAAATTCATCCATTACCCATGCAAATACTAACGAAATATGGCATATAAGCACATATCTTACTGCTTTCATTAGGCATTTCTAGTTTATGGCATTCTTATAAACGACTTTCACTTATTTCTATATAACGTTGATTTTAGACAACAGAGTTAGTCGACTGCATCCGTGGCTTTACTACCGACATGACAGATTCAAGACCATTGTTTTCGCACTGTATGTTTGCTCTGCTGTTTTCCTCAAATAAACGTATTATAATAAGTGAATTAGTTAATGAAAATTTCTCCTTATTGCCCTTAAATAACATCACGTTATTTTTCGTTTTCTATTGCTGGCGATGCTTTCAATTCTCTATAAATACTTTTATTTCTTTAATAATTCACATTCATATTATATTACTATCCAGAAAAACTTAAATTTCTTATCATTACTGAATCTCATCACAGTGTAACATGTGTTGGACTGTGACGATAACAACTTTGATGTAGCTTCCAGTTTGTGGAACGGGCGTCTGTTTAGGGGAGGGTCTTACTGTATGGATAGGCGTGGAGGGGGGGGGGGGGGGTGAATGGGCGGGACTTGTTCCGGGTGAAATCCTAGCGCTAAGGGTACGTGGGGGGGGGGGGGGCGGGGAAGAAGAGCTCTGCGTTAAAATAGCCAAGTTCGATTTTTCGATTCCAGGGCTAGATGTAACTTGATTTATTTTTTTTATTTTCTCTTGCGTGATATAGTGCTTCTTATTCGTTACACAGCATTTATAACAATTCTTATACAAAACGTGTGCAATTATTTAATACTAACATAGAAATGACAGTACAGCTTAAGACTTGCAGCCACAGATAGTGCATTTAAAATGCATCTGGCCGCTCTTACTAAATATGATTTATATGTTTGACATTTCCACATTAATAAGTTTAATACCTGTTTCTGTCCTATGACACGTAATTTATTTTTACCTGATTATTGCTCTTCGTGAATATTTCTGACATGTCCATCTAATAATAGTTATTTTCAACGTTGAAAAACTGTTGTAGGATATGTGTCGTTTAAGAAACAGTACACACTACAGCATTATTTGGGAGACCACAGTTATAAAATTAAAAAAAATTACACCTAGTCCCAGAATTGAACTCTCGCTTGCGAATATTCTACCATAAAACTCTACGCACTGCGTTAACTGTGTACTACACTACTGAATGAAAATATTTGTCGGAAGTATGATGACAGTGTTGCCTTTGTTTGGAGTTCATTTTCTACCGAAAATATGAACGGGACGAAGTTTTGTTTGAGACATTTTTCTGCTGTTACTGTGCAAGGAATCATGATGTGGAGTCCAAGGTGAGAATTTTTATCCATCCCGTATACTGACCAAATTACATAAAAAATACGCCATCTTCCACAGTTCATACGTAGCAAACTAAATACTACTTTGGAGACATCCGATACCGAAAGAGTTAAGTAGTTCAGTGTGATCTGACTTGATACGACTGAAGCTGTCTCACGGACAGGATAATTTCATCCGTAGCAAAAAACATTAAATACTGTCGCTAATCAAAGTTAACAGCAGACTTTCGACGTGCTTAGGGACACTATAGATATCTCTATACCAAATGTCAATTCCAGAACTTTTACGTGCTTTCTGTAGGAGACGGGGACTGTAAAGCGATTATCTATGGCCGTGCAGAGCGGTACCAGTCGCGATGATGTCGCAGCTTCGGACATTAAACGTCATTCTTTTCCCAGTGTTATTGCTTCTATCCGTGGCCGGATTGCTTTCCTGACGTCACAGTTACCAAGGTAACCGCTGGAGGGCGGAGCACTCGTTTGCGCCACCTGTCTCTGAATCGCGTAGACTTGGTTGAAGTGTGTTCTGATATATTTATAGTTTGTGTGTATCGTTATCTCTGACGCGCAATTTGGTGATCAACCCAGCATTGGCCTAAAAAGCGTGGGAAATCGCCTAAAAACCACACTAAGGCTGGCAGTTTGTCAGGTCATACTGTGCTCTGACACATTATGCTATTCTTTCATTCGCATTCTTCTTTATGGAAACGCAGTGGGAATGAGCGCGACTGTACGTGACGGTTAATAAAGTGGTAAAGTTCCTTTTCTTTAAACTTGTAACGGAATAAGACTGGACTACCGTGAGATGATTTCACCAGACGAAGAAGAAGCTACGGGATGTTCAAAAAGTCTCTCCGAAGTGGCGTATGATTGTTAGCGCATGTGCCGTATGATTGATCGCTTGCCTGGGTTACTTCCCGTCAAGTTGAGTCTCCCAAACATTCCACTGTTTCGTTTATCTCTGCCAGCGTCAGTAGTATCGTTGGTGTGTGTCGTTAAGTGTTGATGTGAACGTTTAAGTTTGGTTCCTTTGTTCGTTTGTTTCGTTTTGGTCACTGTTAAAATGCTAACCGTTCAAGAACGTGTGTTTTTAGTTCAAAGCTGGCGGTAAATACATAGTTTCAGTTCGTCAAACATTTAATTCAGTTTTCCCGGAGACAACAGTCCCACATCACGATACTGTGCGAGATCTGATTAACAAATTTCGAAGTACGGGTTCAGTGACAGATGTACCGAGAAGTGGTCGTCCTAGCGTTTTGTCTGAGGATAAACAATCGATATTTCCGATAAAATTTCCATGAGTCCGAACAAGTCAGTAAGAAAACTCGTCCAGGAAATCGATATTAATGTCAAAACGGCCCACACAGCTGTAAGGAAAAAATTAGAACTTTTCGCATACAAAGTGACAGTCGTGCAAGAACTGAAAAATATTGACCATGGCGAAGGACTGCATTATTGACTGTTGTTTGTTGTGGTCTTCAGTCCTGAGACTGGTTTGATGCAGCTCTCCATGCTACTCTATCCTGTGCAAGCTTCTTCATCTCCCAGTACCTACTGCAACCTACATCCTTCTGAATCTGCTTAGTGTATTCATCTCTTGGTCTCCCCCTACAATTTTTACCCTCCACGCTGCCCTCCAATACTAAATTGGTGATCCCTTGATGCCTCAGAACATGTCCTACCAAGCGATCCCTTCTTCTGGTCAAGTTGTGCCACAAACTTCTCTTCTCCCCAATCCTATTCAATACTTCCTCATTAGTTATGTGATCTACCCATCTAATCTTCAGCATTCTTCTGTAGCACCACATTTCGAAAGCTTCTATTCTCTTCTTGTCCAAACTATTTACTGTCCATGTTTCACTTCCATACATGGCTACACTCCATACAAACACTTTCAGAAATGACTTCCCGACGCTTAAATCTATACTCGATGTTAACAAATTTCTCTTCTTCAGAAACGCTTTCCTTGCCATTGCCAGTCTACATTTTATATCCTCTCTACTTCGACCATCATCACTTATTTTGCTCCCCAAATAGCAAAACTCCTTTACTACTTTAAGTGTCTCATTTCCGAATCTAATACCCTCAACATCACCCGACTTAACTCGACTACATTCCATTATCCTCGTTTTGCTTTTGTTGATGTTCATCTTATATCCTCCCTTCAAGACACCATCCATTCCGTTCAACTGCTCTTCCAAGTCCTTTGCTGTCTCAGACAGAATTACAATGTCATCGGCGAACCTCAACGTTTTTATTTCTTATCCATGTATTTTAATACCTACTCCGAATTTTTCTTTTGTTTCCTTTACTGCTTGCTCAATATACAGATTGAATAACATCGGGGAGAGGCTACAACCCTGTCTTACTCCCTTCCTAACCACTGCTTCCCTTTCATGCCCCTCGACTCTTATAACTGCCATCTGGTTTCTGTACAAATTGTAAATAGCCGTTCGCTCCCTGTATTTTACCCCTGCCACCTTCAGAATTTGAAAGAGAGTATTCCAGTCAACATTGTCAAAAGCTTTCTCTAAGTCTACAAATCCTAGAAACGTAGGTTTGCCTTTCCTTAATCTTTCTTCTAAGATAAGTCGTAAGGTCAGTATTGCCTCACGTGTTCCAGTATTTCTACGGAATCCAAACTGATCTTCCCCGAGGTCAGCTTCTACCAGTTTTTCCATTCGTCTGTAAAGAATTCGTGTCAGTATTTTGCAGCTGTGGCTTATTAAACTGATAGTTCGGTAATTTTCACATCTGTCAACACCTGCTTTCTTTGGGATTGGAATTATTATATTCTTCTTCAAGTCTGTGGGTATTTCGCCTGTTTCATACATCTTGCTCACCAGATGGTAGAGTTTTGTCAGGACAGGCTCTCCCAAGGCCGTCAGTAGTTCTAATGGAATGTTGTCTACTCCCGGGGCCTTGTTTCGACTCAGGTCTTTCAGTGCTCTGTCAAACTCTTCACGCAATATCGTATCTCCCATTTCATCTTCATCTACATCCTCTTCCATTTCCATAACATTGTCCTCAAGTGCATCGCCCTTGTATAGACCATCTATATACTCCTTCCATCTTTCTGCTTTCCCTTCTTTGCTTAGAACTGGGTTCCCATCTGAGCTCTTGATGTTCATACAAGTGGTTCTCTTATCTCCAAAGGTCTCTTTATTTTTCCTGTAGGCAGTATCCATCTTACCCCTCGTGAGATAAGCCTCTACATCCTTACATTTGTCCTCTAGCCAAATGGCTATGGTTCAAAAATTTCGTTCAACAAAATGGGAGGGATATCCTTAATGTAACGTTTTTCACTGATGAGGCGTGGTTTCATTTACCCCTGTACATGAACTCGCAAAATTCTCGTATGTGGAGTACTGCAAATCCATTGTGTGTTCATGAGGAACCACTTCATTCTGTGAAAATAGAAGTTTGGATTGCAATTTCTAGACGTCGGATGGTGGGTCCCATATTTTTCAACGAAACAATAAACGCACAACTATACTGCAGTGATATTCCGTACCCATTCATAGGAGAGCTTGTGTTAATACTGAACGGCTATTTTTAACAAGATGGTGTATCTGCGCAAACATCTCGCGTTTCAGTGTCACAGCTTGCTGATGTTTTTGGTGATCGCATAATTTCACTGGGACTTTGGCCTCCACGATCGCATGACCTAACACCACCTGACTTTTTCTTCTGGGGTGCAGCGAAAGCAACTATCTATAAAAACCGTCCAAAAGCCATCGATGAATTGAAAACAGCAACATCCACTTTCACTGCTTCTGTTACAGAAGAAATGTTACAGCTTGTGTTTGAAAACATGATTAGACGAATTCACCGCAGCTCGTGGTCGTGCGGTAGCGTTCTCGCTTCCCGCGCCCGGGTTCCCGGGTTCGATTCCCGGCGGGTCAGGGATTTTCTCTGCCTCGTGATGACTGGGTGTTGTGTGATGTCCTTAGGTTAGTTAGGTTTAAGTAGTTCTAAGTTCTAGGGACTGATGACCATAGATGTTAAGTCCCATAGTGCTCAGAGCCATTTTTAGACGAATTGAATTGTGTATTCAACAACAGGGGGGACACATTCAACATTTAATGTGAAAATTTGTAAGTAAAAATTAATATTCAGTAAATTAATAATTTGTATTTCACTGAGTTTCATTTCGGTATATTCAGTGCGGCATACGGCACGCGCGGTTATTAATCATATGGCACTGCGGAGAGACTTTTTGAACACCCAGTATAAAACGGTACACAGGAGGCGATTCTTAAAAATCGTCAACGGACAACAGCAGAGGATACAGAGACATTATTCTGTAAAGCGTAACTTTTAAAAACAGAGAATAGCGAACTGAAATGTCTTTCGGAGTGTAATGTAAGACGCAAAGTTTTATATAATAGAAAGCTATTATAAATGATTCATTCTTTTTCAAAGCGCTATATTTTCCAAGGCATTACATGTACAAGTACGACTGATGCATGAACTGAATCGTAAATGTAATACGTTTGCATTTTACAGCATAAAACTGTTCTATTAATGCTCCTCTAGTCGCACGACACCATTCTAAGCAGCAGTGCAGTTCGTTCCGTATCTTATGTAGAAAAAACCTGTCAACGAACATCATAACACTGATGCGTTCTCACAGCTGTTCCATTGTTCTTGGCAGTGCGGGTACGTATACACGATCCTTAATGTACTTAAAGGGGAAAATCTGAAGGAGGCGTTAGGTCAGGGAACCTGGGAAGTCCAAGGACACGGCGCCATATCATCTTCATCATTACGCCCAAGCCAGCGATGCGGAAGTTCTTCGTTTAGGTAGGTAGCGACAAACATCGATGCTCCAACGAGAGAGTTCCCTGCCCTGTTGGAAGAACGCTCTGTTCAAATGGCGGTTCTCTTCCGTTATTACTTCTGAATGCGTGCTGCACTGTTGTAACAGATAAACATCTCGCATATTTCAACACGCGAAAAATCTTTTATTGCTTTGTCGTCATTCTGTCAAGGCACTGCACTTGTAACGCTAACTAGTGGTCACAATGCAAACTCGGTGAGTTTATGGTTCTATCCGGGGACGGCCGGCTTCCTTGCCTTGCCTATCTTTCACACAATCCGAGCTTGTGCTCCGTCTCTAATGACTTCAATGTCGACGCAACGTTAAACCCAATCTTCCTTCCTTCCTTATTCGTGCATCAGCCATATTTGTACAGATAATACTGTGGAAAATACATAACTTTGAAAACGAAAAGAAAAGTGGCTGATCCTCGAAAGTTAAGAATAGCTGGTAATATTAAGTAAGACAGAATGAATATCCCAGGTTTACTTATTTTGTGACCAGTCTAATCATGTTCCTAGTGGATAATAAGAGTTCAACGACGTTTGAATTTTAATTTTCAATACAGGCCTCTGTGGTATTCAACATGCTGAGCAATCAGAAATCTTTGTCACACTTTAGCTCTGTCAAATTCTGAAATACTGCTACTGCAGCCATGATCCTTTTTACATAGCCGTTGCAATCAAGGAGAGTGTTGGCTGAGAATTGCGTGTAACTGCGCGAGAACGTTTCAGAAATACACTTAGGAGTGTCTTCTTACGATTCGGACACTGTTTGCCCTAGTGACGATAGGCTAGTCCACTAAGTAACGACGAGAAGTCACGTCAATAGGAAGAGACGTGGTACGGCGTACAAACTCGTGTGGTTTATAAGCCACGTCGATTTGATCCAGGTCTGGCTCACCTCCCCGTCTCGCTGGCTAGCGCGCTACGCTCTACGTGGTGGTATCAAAAATAAAAAAAAATAAAAAAGGAATTATTTTTAAAAAGTTACACTCCCCATTACAACTAATACATTTGTCCCACTCGTGCTTCCACTGTTCGAGACATTTTTTGCAGTCGTGTTTGGAAATGAGTGGCAGTTCTCCTTCGTTTTTTTTTTTTCCTTGACTTCTTCAATGTTGTCAAATCTGTGCAGTTTCCTGCCACTTTTGATGTGTGCAGATAAGAAAAAGTAGCGCGGAGCCCAGTCAGGTGAGTAAGCTACTTAGGGCAGCGGAACCACGCTATTTTAGCCAAAAACTATCTAAGAGAGACGGCTTTGTGCAGGTGCGTTGTCGTGATGGAAGAACGAGTCTCCTGTCTGCCACGAATCAGGTCTTTTTTGATGGACACTGTTGCGCAATCTTCTTAAAACTTCCAAACAAAAGGGTTCAATTGACGATCTGACCAGGGGGGACAAACTCTGAATATACTACGTCCTTGACATCAAAAAAGGCAAATCAGCATCGTTCTGATGTTTGATTTGCCTTGACGACATTTTTTATGGACGGGGTGACGAGGACGGTTTCCATCGGCTTGACTGTTGGTTCAGATGGCTCTGAGCACTATGGGACTTAACTTCTGAGGTCATCAGTCCCCAAGAACTTAGAACTACTTAAACCTAACTAACCTAAAGACATCACACACATCCATGGACGAGGCAGGATTCGAAGCTGCGACGGTAGCAGTCGCGCGGTTCCTGAGTGTAACGCCTAGAACCGCTCGGTCACCCTGGCCGACGCTTGACTGTTGCTTTGTTTCTACGTCGGAACCATAGCACCATGACTCATCACCAGAAATATGGATCACTTTCTTGCTGCTGTCTCAAAGCACGGCATGTTTCAACTCGACATTTATTTTGATAGCCAGTCAGAAGCTGAGGAACAAACTTGCCAGCGACACTTTTCATTCCCAAACCTAACGTCAAAATTCGCTGAACCGAGCTCCAAGATAACCCACTAATCTCTGACAGTTGACCAGTTGTCTGCCGACAGTCTGAGAGCAAAAGCTCCCGAAATTTTTCCTATATTTTCGTCGATTCGGGCAGTTGATGGACGTCCATAGCAAGGTTTGTCATCAACCGACACGTCGCCATGTTTAAATCGAGCAAACCACTCGTACACTTGAGTTCTTCCCGTAGCGTCATCTTGGTCAGCTTTTATCAACATTAAAACAGTTCCCGCGGCATTTTTACGGCGTGGAAAAGAAAATTTCACACCTGCACATTGTTCACTTAAACTTGCCATCAGAATGGTGCAAATGGCTCTGAGCACTATGGGACTTTACTCCTGAGGTCATCAGTCCGCTAGAACTTAGAACTGCTTAAACCTACCTAATCTAAGGACATCACACACATCTATGCCCGACGCAGGATTCGACCCTGCGACCGTAGCGGTCGCGTGGTTCCAGACTGTAGCGCCTAGAACCGCTCGGTCACCCGGGCCGGAAACTTGCCATCATAAAAAAAAACGAAACAAGAACAAAACGGCGCTAGAAAAAAGATAAAAAAATCACTGCAGATGAACACAACAAGCCAGGCGGCACTGAATTGGCATTTGCGCCATACACGCCTAGCGGCAGAAATGCGTACTACGCAAGCTCCACCCACGGTAATGTTTTTCCGTATTTTTTTTTGGGGGGGGGGGGGGGGAGAGAGTAGGGGGGCTACCCCCTCGGCAAGTAGACCTTAAACGTCGGATGAAGACAGAGTTAAATAAGCCGACGGCAGTGGACGCTCCGGGTCCGCGCGTGCCATCCACGAATGCAGAAGACGAACCCGGTGCAGTACGTACCCTCCGCCACAGGCCTCACGGTGAAGATGCAGCCGCAGATGCGCCCCCCGCGGGACGGCACGGCAGAGCAGTCGGGCAGGGCGCGCGAGACAGACAGCTGCCTGCTAACCGGCCGTCTCCACGGCGCAGCGGCGACTGTTTGCGTAAGCGCGGCCCGGCACAGCACAGCAGGAGCAGGGCTTGCTTAGCGCTCATTAGCGCGCGGCCTTGCGGGGCAGCCGCCGTGTCTGCCGCCCGCCGGCTGTTCTGCCACTGCCTCTGCCTGCAGCCGCGTCTCCGCTGACCAGGCGCCACCTCCTGATCGCCAGTATCGAGTCGCGTGCCAGTCGTCACCCGCTAGCTTCCCACTAGGACTCTCGATATTTAAAACAACATCGGGAATCCAACATTTCGATGTCTAGAAAAGTCATTATCTATCCCCGATATATACACTCCTGGAAATTGAAATAAGAACACCGTGAATTCATTGTACCAGGAAGGGGAAACTTTATTGACACATTCCTGGGGTCAGATACATCACATGATCACACTGACAGAACCACAGACACACAGACACAGGCAACAGAGCATGCACAATGTCGGCACTAGTACAGTGTATATCCACCTTTCGCAGCAATGCAGGCTGCTATTCTCCCATGGAGACGATCGTAGAGATGCTGGATGTAGTCCTGTGGAACGGCTTGCCATGCCATTTCCACCTGGCGCCTCAGTTGGACCAGCGTTCGTGCTGGACGTGCAGACCGCGTGAGACGACGCTTCATCCAGTCCCGACCATGCTCAATGGGGGACAGATCCGAAGATCTTGCTGGCCAGGGTAGTTGACTTACACCTTCTAGAGCACGTTGGGTGGCACGGGATACATGCGGACGTGCATTGTCCTGTTGGAACAGCAAGTTCCCTTGCCGGTCTAGGAATGGTAGAACGATGGGTTCGATGACGGTTTGGATGTACCGTGCACTATTCAGTGTCCCCTCGACGATCACCAGTGGTGTACGGCCAGTGTAGGAGATCGCTCCCCACACCATGATGCCTGGTGTTGGCCCTGTATGCCTCGGTCGTATGCAGTCCTGATTGTGGCGCTCACCTGCACGGCGCCAAACACGCATACGACCATCATTGGCACCAAGGCAGAAGCGACTCTCATCGCTGAAGACGACACGTCTCCATTCGTCCCTCCATTCACGCCTGTCGCGACACCACTGGAGGCGGGCTGCACGATGTTGGGGCGTGAGCGGAAGACGGCCTAACGGTGTGCGGGACCGTAGCCCAGCTTCATGGAGACGGTTGCGAATGGTCCTCGCCGATACCCCAGGAGCAACAGTGTCCCTAATTTGCTGGGAAGTGGCGGTGCGGTCCCCTACGGCACTGCGTAGGATCCTACGGTCTTGGCGTGCATCCGTGCGTCGCTGCGGTCCGGTCCCAGGTCGACGGGCACGTGCACCTTCCGCCGACCACTGGCGACAACATCGATGTACTGTGGAGACCTCACGCCCCACGTGTTGAGCAATTCGGCGGTACGTCCACCCGGCCTCCCGCATGCCCACTATACGCCCTCGCTCAAAGTCCGTCAACTGCACATACGGTTCACGTCCACGCTGTCGCGGCATGCTACCAGTGTTAAAGACTGCGATGGAGCTCCGTATGCCACGGCAAACTGGCTGACACTGACGGCGGCGGTGCACAAATGATGCGCAGCTAGCGCCATTCGACGGCCAACACCGCGGTTCCTGGTGTGTCCGCTATGCCGTGCGTGTGATCATTGCTTGTACAGCCCTCTCGCAGTGTCCGGAGCAAGTATGGTGGGTCTGACACACCGGTGTCAATGTGTTCTTTTTTCCATTTCCAGGAGTGTAGAAAAAGAGTATCGATATACAGCCGTATCGACGAAAGAAATATCGACGCACCGGTCTATAAAAATATCGGCTTTACACTATATACTCTGCTGGGAGCAGACGATGTTGATTCTCGCTCGAAGGAGAGCACGGGATGATCAACTTCGTTTTCCAATACCTGAACAGAGAGGTTTACCCATCTTAGTCGAAGGCTGGGTCGAAGGCTGTTTTTGTGTGTGACGTTGGTCACAGAGGGCCACCCCTCTGGTAGCTTCCGCTGCACGGGGAGCTAGGTAATCCCGAAAGGGGCACTCTTCGCTGTGCTCAGAAAATCAAATGAAATGAAATGTGTGACTAGGGCATCCCGTCGGGTAGACCGTTCGCCTGTTGCAAGTCTTTCGATTCGAACGCCACTTCGGCGACTTGCGCGTCGATGGGGATGAAATGATGATGATTAGGGCAACACAACACCTAGTCCTAAGAGGAGAAAATCTCCGACCTAACCGGGAATCGAACCCGGGCCCTTAGGATGGACATTCTGTCGCGCTGACCACTCAGCTACCGGGGGCAGCCAGAAAATCAAATGACCTACAGATAACGCTGAAATTATTCGTAAAGCTATGTGCCACGTTCCAAGCACACCAATATTTACGGAGCTGACGCTTCTTTTCTGTAGCTCATAAACAACACACCCAAACAAAACAAAAACAATTCAATCTGGCCTGTCTGCTGGATGCCATCTTCTTTATAAGCACATCTGTTGCCCGCGAATCGACCAGTTCGTTTGTCTACGTGTTTCAGAACTTATTAACCTTAGCACTGGCCTTTTATTTGTTATTACTAATTCCAGCCACTAAAGTGAGAATTATAAACTTCTAGCTGTATTAAATTAAGTATTTCTTAATGATTAATATAAGTAGCTATTGCAATTGCTTAATGATTAAGTATTATTGCAAGGCTCTCTCACATTTTGTTTGATCTCGTGTCAATGTATAAACTAACTAAAATGAGGGTGGTCATAATTAAACTTTCGCTACTTGAAATGGCCCCCAAGAAACACGAGTTATCGTAGAACAATGACTTTTGTGGAAACGTTCGTACGGTCACGCGGAAGAGAAGTAACGAATAAACCATGGAAAGAAACACATTTCCATATGAGAGGGTAACAGTTGTTAATTGCGCACCGTGTTTACGTTCCTGGTTGCAAACATTGCTCAGTGTGACGACCACCTGCATTCACCACAGCCTGGAATCGTAGTCTACCACAATTTTTCGCAGCACTTTTCGAACGGTGGAACGTGGAATGTTCGTCTGTCATGACAGCACGTGCGTTGCTTGTAGGTGACAGCGCGTCCAGCATTCTCAGCCATGGCTACAATAACTTTTTCAACACTTTTTGGTGGAACTCAAAATGGTTCAAATGGCTCTGAGCACTATGGGACTCAACATCTTAGGTCATAAGTCCCCTAGATCTTAGAACTACTTAAACCTAACTAACCTAAGGACATCACACACACCCATGCCCGAGGCAGGATTCGAACCTGCGACCGTAGCAGTTCCGCGGTTCCGGACTGCAGCGCCAGAACCGTTAGACTATTTGGTGGAACTGTTCGTCGGGCTCTCCCAGGAGCAATTCCAAAGTCGCTAGTTAATTCCGAATCATGTTCTTCAGTCCCGGTGCCGAAAGACGACCTTTCAGTATTCCTTTAATGCGTCGGTACAAGCGAAGAGCAGCAACACTGCATTGTTGTTTTGATAAAACAACATTACGAGTAAGGCCCTGCTCATCTTGTCCAGACCCATGTTGACTGTCTGCAACTACAATGCACTCTGAAGCTTGTTCTCAAACCTATGTAGCCATACCTGTACCGGCGCGTAAATCATGACACTAACGCCACTAATGTAACCCCCCCACTATATGTTTCTGTGTGAAATTTAGCCCTGAATTACTTCTCATTCTATAAAAAATCTACTTATTACCGAGACTATGTACCCACAAACTGTTATCCAACTTAAACTCGTAAGGTTCTAGGCGCTTCAGTCTGGAAGCGCGCGACCGCTACAGTCGCAGGTTCGAATCCTGCCTTAGGCATGGATGTGTGTGATGTCCTTAGGTTAGTTAGGTTTAAGTAGTTCTGAGTTATAGGGGACTGATGACGTCAGATGTTAAGTCCCATAGTACTCAGAGACATTTGAACCATTAAACTCGTAAGCTAACCTTTGATTAACCAGAACCTAATTTGAACTGAACCGTAACGGGTCTGAATGCAACTTTTGTTATATAAATGCGCAACTGAACTAAAACAATTATCTGGCCCTAATCAAAATTTCCATTTACCTCGCTTCTTAACAACATTGTTGCAGATTTCTCGAAAACGCAACACCAAGCAGGCAGCGGCTAAGTTAGATTTCTATTTCTAAAAAACTGTTCAAACTCTTGTGTACCACACTAACAACGCAAATCCGGCAGCGCGCAGTCTGAATATTATTCCCATGAAGTTGGGTACTCATGCCGAAAACAGTTTTCCGTCTTCACTGATTCAAGTTAAATTATAACCATCTTATACAAATTCTTTTTGGAAATGTGTATATTTACACTGCATTAGCTGTGTTTAACTAATATAAATCACTAATGATTAATAAGAACCATGACAGCTGAAGAGGTACACATGTGTTGTGTCATGACAGGTTTCGTACATTACACTAAAGAGCCAAAGAAACTAATACACCTACATAATAGCGTGTAGAGTCTCCGCGAGCACGCAGAAGTGCCGCAACACGACTTGCCTTGCACTCGACTAATGTCTGAAGTAGTGCTGGAGGGAACTGACACCATGAATCCTGCAGGGCTGTCCATAAATCCGTAAGAGATCTCTTCCGAACAGCACGTGCAAGGCATCCCAGATATGCTCAATAATGTTCACGTCTGGGGAGTTTGGTGGCCAGCGGAAGTGTTTGAACTAAGAAGAGTGTTCCTGCAGCCCCCTGTAGCAATTCCGGACGTGTGGGGTGTCGCATTGTCCTACTGAATTGATTCCCCAAGTGCGTCGGAATGCACAGTGGACATAAATGCAAGCAGGTGATCACACAGGATGCTCACGTACGTGTCACCTGTCACAGTCGTATATAGACGTATCAGGGGTCCCATATCACTCCATCTGCACACGCCCCACACCATTATAGAGCCTCCACCGGCTCTAGATGTTAAGTCCCATAGTGCTCAGAGCCATTTCTAGACGAATTGAATCGTGTATTCAACAGCATTTACAGCCTTCAGGGTCCATGGATTTATGAGGTTGTCTCCATACCCGTACACGTCCATCCTCTCGATACAATTTGAAACGAGACTCGTCCGACCAGGCAACATGTTTCCAGACATCAACAGTCCAATGTCGGTGCTGACGGGCCCAGGCGACGGCCCAGCATTGAAATCTGCAGAAATTTGCGGAAGGGTTACACTGCTGTCACGCTGAACGATTCTCTTCAGTCGTCGTTGGTCCCGTTCTAGCAGGATCTCTTTCCGGCCGCAGCGATGTCGGAGATTTGATGTTTCATCGGATTCCTGATATTCACGGTACACTCGCGAAATGGCCGTACGGGAAAATCCCCACTTCATCGCTACCTCGGAGATGCGGTGACCGTACGCTTGTGCGCCGACTATAACACCACGTTCAAACTCACTTATACACTCCTGGAAATGGAGAAAAGAACACATTGACACCGGTGTGTCAGACCCACCATACTTGCTCCGGACACTGCGAGAGGGCTGTACAAGCAATGATCACACGCACGGCACAGCGGACACACCAGGAACCGCGGTGTTGGCCGTCGAATGGCGCTAGCTGCGCAGCATTTGTGCACCGCCGCCGTCAGTGTCAGCCAGTTTGCCGTGGCATACGGAGCTCCATCGCAGTCTTTAACACTGGTAGCATGCCGCGACAGCGTGGACGTGAACCGTATGTGCAGTTGACGGACTTTGAGCGAGGGCGTATAGTGGGCATGCGGGAGGCCGGGTGGACGTACCGTCGAATTGCTCAACACGTGGGGCGTGAGGTCTCCACAGTACATCGATGTTGTCGCCAGTGGTCGGCGGAAGGTGCACGTGCCCGTCGACCTGGGACCGGACCGCAGCGACGGACGGATGCACGCCAAGACCGTAGGATCCTACGCAGTGCCGTAGGGGACCGCACCGCCACTTCCCAGCAAATTAGGGACACTGTTGCTCCTGGGGTATCGGCGAGGACCATTCGCAACCGTCTCCATGAAGCTGGGCTACGGTCACGCACACCGTTAGGCCGTCTTCCGCTCACGCCCCAACATCGTGCAGCCCGCCTCCAGTGGTGTCGCGACAGGCGTGAATGGAGGGACGAATGGAGACGTGTCGTCTTCAGCGATGAGAGTCGCTTCTGCCTTGGTGCCAACGATGGTCGTATGCGTGTTTGGCGCCGTGCAGGTGAGCGCCACAATCAGGACTGCATACGACCGAGGCACACAGGGCCAACACCCGGCGTCATGGTGTGGGGAGCGATCTCCTACACTGGCCGTACACCACTGGTGATCGTCGAGGGGACACTGAATAGTGCACGGTACATCCAAACCGTCATCGAACCCATCGTTCTACCATTCCTAGACCGGCAAGGGAACTTGCTGTTCCAACAGGACAATGCACGTCCGCATGTATCCCGTGCCACCCAACGTGCTCTAGAAGGTGTAAGTCAACTACCCTGGCCAGCAAGATCTCCGGATCTGTCCCCCATTGAGCATGTTTGGGACTGGATGAAGCGTCGTCTCACGCGGTCTGCACGTCCAGCACGAACGCTGGTCCAACTGAGGCGCCAGGTGGAAATGGCATGGCAAGCCGTTCCACAGGACTACATCCAGCATCTCTACGATCGTCTCCATGGGAGAATAGCAGCCTGCATTGCTGCGAAAGGTGGATATACACTGTACTAGTGCCGACATTGTGCATGCTCTGTTGCCTGTGTCTATGTGCCTGTGGTTCTGTCAGTGTGATCATGTGACGTATCTGACCCCAGGAATGTGTCAATAAAGTTTCCCCTTCCTGGGACAATGAATTCACGGTGTTCTTATTTCAATTTCCAGGAGTGTATCTTGAGAACCTGCCAATGTGGCAGCAGCAACCGATGTAACAACTGCGCCAGACGCTTGCTGTCTTATACAGGCGTTGCCGACTGCAGCGCCGTGTTCTGCCTGTTTACATGTCTCTGTTGGCTCAAATGGCTCTGAGCACTATGGGACTTAACATCTGATGTCATCAGTCCCCTAGAACTTAGAGCTACTTAAACCTAACTGACCTAAGGACATCAATCACATCCATGCCCGATGCAGGATTCGAACCTGCGACCGTAGCGGCCGCGCGGTTGCAGACTGAAGCGCCTAGAACCGCTCGGCCACACCGCATGTCTCTGTATTTCAATACGCATGCCTATACCAGTTTTTTTGGCGCTTCAGTGTAGAACTCATAAGGTTGCCAAGTTATGCCAATATTATGATTTTAAATGTCTAATTGTTTTACGCAACGTTAGAGGTAAAATTTGCATGTGACGATCACATAAATATTGTGCCCATCGCCTGATTTTCATTTGTAGATTTTGCCTCTAACGATACGTAAGACAACTATACCTCTTAAATCATGGCAATGACACTGCTCAACAACCTGATGATGTTCTAATGAACTAAACCGGCCGTAACACAATACATCTGTATCAGCACAACTTCGGTGGTTCTCATATTACAATAATATTGTTATCACTGATAAAGATTCATTTTTCAGACACTAAAAATCCCGAAGTGCCGTTCTGAGGCTGATTGTAAAAGTAATTACAGATTACACAGTGATACAGGAATGAATGGAATTTAAAAAAAGTTTACTGTCGAAGCAGGCCTGTACGCAGCATTCTTACAAGGGAACCTCCCCATCGCACCCCCCTCAGATTTAGTTATAAGTTGGCACAGTAGATAGGCCTTGAAAAACTGAACACAGATCAATCCAGAAAACAGGAAGAAGTTGTGTGGAGCTATGAAAAAAATAAGCGAAATATACAAACTGAGTAGTCTATGAGCAAGATAAGCAACATCAAGGATGGTTTCAGCCCCGGAGCGCCGTGGTCCCGTGGTTAGTGTGAGCAGTTGCGGAACGAGAGGTCCTTGGTTCAAGTCTTCCCTCGAGTAAAAAGTTTAATTTTTTATTTTCAGACAATTATTATCTGTCCGTCCGTCCGTCCGATGCGAGGTAACTGCACCGTAGTATTGGGACCCTACACCTAAACAAACATCGAAACACACGACGTCAATCGACTACAGCGCACGAAAGAGAGGGTATTCCTGCTAACGACGCTACCTGGCTGGTAGTTGACTGTTCGCTACTTTGGACGAGAGTGCATTAAATACGTGAGATGTATTCAGTGGGCAATATGAATCCAGCAAATACAGCTCGCGACTTCAATAACAAGGTCAATGAATATTTTCCGAACTGTAAGGAATCGGAAAGTTCCTTAAGGGATCGAACGATTGTCGAACATTTCTATGATTATTTCCTACTTTTGTAGGAAATACATGGAGATGCACGTCCTTTCGCCTACTAATCGCACGGTTTTGCGGTGCGGTCGCAAAGCACAGACACTAAACTTATTACAGTGAACAGAGACGTCAATGAACGTACAGACAGATCATAACTTTGCGAAAATAAAGAAAGTAAACTTTTCATTCGAGGGAAGACTTGAACCAAGGACCTCTCGTTCCACAGCTGCTCACGCTAACCACGGGACCACGGCGCTGCTTAGCTCACACTATCCTTGATGTTTCCTATCTTGCGCATGGACTACTCAGTTTGTATATTTTGCTTATTTTTTTCATAGTTCCACACAACTTCTTCCTGATTTCTCGATTGATTTGTGTTCAGTTTTTCAAGGCCTATCCACTGTGCCAACTTATAACTAAATTTGAGGGGGGTGCGATGGGGAGGTTCCCTTGTTAGTATCCAACCGCTTGCTGTGGCAGCGTGCAGTGTTACCAGCGCCCGGTGACGTTGGCGCTGCCCTCGGTTCGCCGTCCAGACGAGGCCGCGTGTTTTTGCGACTGGCGACTACGCGTTCCGGCAGACTCCCACGCAGTGCGCCGTGTCGCCAGCGCATGAGCTCACGTGCGGACGCGTCACCCAGTCACACGGGGAACGCGAGAAAAACCTCAGGAGCGGCGACCGCGCCTCCCCGCCCACGCACCGACTTCGGCAGCAGAATCACTTTCCCCACCTCCCGCGTCCGTCTCTTGTTGTGAATAGCAAAGTAGGCGGTCGGCTTTGGGTGAGTCAACGATTCGATTCACACTCAGTTTTCCCCGTCTCGATGCGTGTTCTATTTGACCTTACAAAAAATTTCTCATCTAGTTAGTTTGTTACGTTTACATACACCAGCTGTTCCTTTATGGAGCTGATGTGGAACGAGTCAGTTATCCGAATATGTATACATGTTTAGTATTAAGACGAATGGACACATTTTCTAGTCCTACTCCTGCAACTACGCCTACATCTACATCTACATCTACATCTACGTGATTACTCTGCTACTCACAACAAAGTGCCTGGCAGAGGATTCAATGAACCACCTTCAAGCTGTCTCTCTATCGTTACAATCTCGAACGGCACGCAGGAAAAACGAGCAGATAAATTTTTCTGTGCGAGCCCTGATTTATCTTATTTTATCTAATGATAGTTTCCCCCCATGTAGGTGAGTGTCAACAGAATGTTATCGCAAGGAGAAAACTGGTGATTGAAATTTCATGAGAAGATCCCGTCGCAACGAAAAACGCTTTTGTTTCAATGATTGCCACTCCAATTCACGTATCATGTCTGTGACACTATGTCCCCTATTTCGCGATAATACAAAACGAGCTGCCCTTCTTTGTACTTTTTCGATGTCATCCGTCAGTCCCACCTGATGCGGATCCCACACCGCACAGTAATACTCCAGAATAGGGCGGACAAGCGTGGTTTAAGCAGTCTCTTTAGTAGACCTGTTGTACCTACTAAGTATTCTGCCAATGAATCGCAGTCTTTGGTTTGCTGTACCCACAATATTATCTATGTGATCGTTCCAATTTAGGTTATTTGTAATTGTAATTCCTAAGTATTTAGTTGAATTTACAGCCTTCAGATTTGTGTGACTTATCGCGTAATCTAAATTTAGCTAATTTCTTTTAGTACTCATGTGAATAACTTCACACTTTTCCTTATTCACGGTCAATTGCCACTTTTCGCACCATACAGATATCTTACCTAAATCATTTTGCAAGTCGTTTTGATCATCTGATGACTTTACAAGACGGTAAAGGACAGCATCATATGCAAGCAATCTAAGACGGCTCCTCAGATTGTCTCTTATGTTGTTAATATAGATCAGGAACAATAGATGGCCTATAACACTTCCTTTGGGAACGCCGGATATTACTTCTATTTTACTCGATGACTTTCCGTGTATTACTACGAATTGTGACCTTTCTGACAGGAAATCACGAATCCAGTCGCACAACTGAGGCTATACTCCGTAGGCACACAGTTTGGTTAGAAGACGCTTGTGAGGAACAGTGACGAAAGCCTTCTGTAAATCTAAAAATATGGAATCAATTTGACATCCCCTGTAGATAGCACTTATTACTTCATGAGTATAAAGAGCTAGTTGTGTTTCACAAGAACGATATTTGCTCAAACCGTGCTGACTATGTGTCAACAAATCGTTTTCTTCGAGAAACTTCATGATGTTCGAATACAGTATATGTTCCAAAACCCTACTGCAAATCGACGTTAGTGATATAGGCCTGTAGCCCCATCTGCCAGTCTGCGTTCACAATCTGTTAATTCCCGTCGTGCGGCTGTAACCTACACGGATTACTACACTTCAAAACGAGTTCTTTTTTTCAGGTTGCCAGTTTTTAAAAAGAAATTTGTCTATGGAATGTTGTCCAGGGCAAATTATTTTATCTTACATTTAGAAGTTGCTTTGCCACCAGTCAGACATATTGTGTTATTGGGAAAACGATCAAAAATTTTTGTTGCTGTATATTGGACTCCACCGACAGCTTTAATGATTGATAATAGGGATCATTTTTTTCTCTCGTGTTAAAAGTATGGACATCACTTTTCTTCTCAAACTGTAATGTACTGTTTATGAAGATTTTTGTATGCCCATCCTTGTGATCTAGGGGACTTCAACTATCAAGTTTATAGTTAATGGGTGGAAAGACAACATCAAAGTTGCAGCTAGTCTGCGTAAACCTGGATTACTGGCGACTGACACATCATGTATACGTATGGTGTTAACGCCTTTAGCATCAGCTAAGGCCTGAGATAAAGAGTTTGAAACAGGGGAGGAATTCGTGGCGGGCCGCATCAAACCAAACAGGAGACTGATGACTGAAAAAGAAAAAAAATCTTGAAGATAGTGTACTGAAGCACCAAAACTGGTAGTAATACAATAAATGACATCATAAGAACGGCTGTAGGGGTTTCATTTTCTTACATGTTGATGTATAGTTTCGTTATCGAATATGCTCGTACGTATTGCGACGGTACAGTTAAAATGTTTAGCTTCTTGATGAGGCACCAACAAGACAACTGCTGGTGAACACCACCCGATGAATACTTTCTTTCTGGGTGATGGTTTGCCCCAAAATTTATCCTACAAGATATTATTGAGGAAAAATTTGGAAATTTGTGGTGAGTTCCTAAGGTTCAAATGGCTCTGAGAACTATGGGACTTAACTTCTGAGGTCATCAGTCCCCAGAACTTAGAACTACTTAAACCTAACTAACCTCAGGACGTCACACACACATCCATGCCAGAGGCAGGATTCGAACCTGCGACCGTAGCAGTCGCGAGGTTCCAGACTGTAGCGCCTAAAACCGCTCGGCCTCGAATTCCTAAGGGACCAAACTGCTGACGTCATCGGCCCCTAACCTTACACACTACTTAATCCAACTTACGCTAAGGACAACACACACAGCCATGCCCGAGGGAGGACTCGAACCTCCGAAGGGGTGAGCCGCGCGAACCGTGGCAAGGCGACCTAGACTGCGCGGCTATTATTGAAGGGAAAAATGAAAAATATGTTAGGAGTTTCGGCTGTTTCCACGGCTAGCTATTATATGAAGAGCAAAACTAGATGATATTGATTGTTTGAGCTGCTTAGTAATGTGTTACTTCCAGTTAGACATAAAAGACGCTCATGGAGTAGTTTTGGGATGGCGGACGGATAAGCAAACGCTAGCAGCACACTATCGTCAGTTTCTGTGGAAGGCAGCCTCCAGGTTCCTGTGGCAGGACCTGTTTGACGACGTCAGAAACAGAAAAAGAGGCGAGATCTACTGACACATTTAAACTGTGCACCGGAGCGGGACTCGAAGACACATCGCTGCGTTTCGCAAGTAGTGACCGTACGGCCAGATCCATCTGGGCACAACTGACGAGAAACGTCGCAGTTTGCATTTTCTAACATCTCTCTACTGTCTTCCACCAAAAATAGTCCGAAATTTAGTGTGCACAGTTTCAATATGCATCGGATTCTGACACCACCGCACACCGACCGTCCCCGCTAGCTGAGTGAGTCTGGCACGGCAGCTCAACGTGTTCGGTTCAAATGGTTCAAATGGCTCTGAGCACTATGGGACTCAACATCTTAGGTCATAAGTCCCCTAGAACTTAGAACTACTTAAACCTAACTAACCTAAGGACATCACACACACCCATGCCCGAGGCAGGATTCGAACCTGCGACCGTAGCAGCCTCGCGGTTCCGGACTGCAGCGCCAGAACCGCACGGCCACCGCGGCCGGCGGCGTCAAATCTAAAGACTTGCAACCGGCGAACAGTGTACCCGGCGGGAGGCCCTAGTCACACGACATTTATTTACCACTGCACACCTTATACAGTGTGTAAACTTTTAGATGGCAGATCTCTCCCTAGTCCTGAATCGGTAGAAGTCGGTAAACGTCGGGAGGCTTCGGTAGGCACGCAGTTTCGACTGCTGCCAACATTACGTAGCTGACTGTGTTGTTTGCGAAACGTGTTGCGAATAGTGTTAGTAGTGAAGAAATAACAGAACAAAACGTCATGCCTGACGCGGCACTTTTTCACGCATCTCGATGTTTACCACGTCGTATCTCCTGAATTATACGTCGTAAAGAGACATAAATTTGCCGGCGCTTTTACTGATATATGTGGATACTGTATGCGAAATATGTTGCGATTAGAGTTAATAGTACCGAAATAATACATTAAAACGTCATGCCTACTGCGGCAGATTTACGGCATGTACTGAGAAGATGTAGTAAGCGACAAACTTTTTTCCTTTCATTATTTTGTGGGGTGTGTCAGCGAGAAAAATTTTCGTAAATGTTTGAAATTGTATGTAACGTTTGTTGCTAGTCGCTAAGTACTCTCATTCTCAAATAGTGGATGCATAAATCTGGGTATTTTCCCGCGGTGGCATCTCATTGTTTATGACCTCATGTCTCCTCAAGAATGTGTCTTATTCATTTTCTTTTCGGCTAGGAACCTTCGTGGGCGTACGGAGAACAAATCACCAAAATTTCATCGCAATCGGATGAATGGTTTGGGAACGCACAGAGGGCAGACATACATACTTTCATTTTTATACATAGAGATTGACAGTTACGTTATACTATATGACCTGTTTAAGTATATTTAAATTTAATAATTAATAGTTTAACATTACGGGGAATGAAATAAAATGAAAAAATATTGTGAGCAGTGGGAATCGAACGCAGGTCCGCTGTATTATAAGTTTCTACCTAACCAATTGCGCTACGCATGCTACAGTGAGCGAACTGTTGAAACATTGTCTATTACTTTTTTTGGGCGTTCGTAGAACAACTCACCAAAGTTTCATTGCCATCGGATGAATGGTTTGTGAGCGCATAGTAGACAAACATACTTACATTCATTTATATTAATGTACATGACGATTTCAGTTTCGTTTACGAACAACATTTAAAGGGAGTTTTACTTCCAAGCCTTTCGTCTGCTTTCGTGTAAGCAAGACGCGCAATTTGTAGTGCCAGCACTGCAACTGGTAGGCGTGCCTTGTCACCCCCCCCCCCCCCCACACCGGCTCCTCACCCCTCGCCGGCCAATGCTTGCTTCCTCCTGTCCCCGCGCTCCCCTCACAACTCAGCCGTCTTACAGTTAACACACTGTACATTTATCTTCAAAGATCAAGACTCTCCATGGATTTCACAAGCTGACCACACTCATCTCGGCGGGTTGCCGGGGCACAGAGTGCGAAACTTGGCAGAAGGGCGTTGTCTGTGGGGCCGCGCGCTGTGGTTGCATTGAGTAGCCGCGCAGTCTGGGCCGCCTTGCCACGGTTGGCGCGACTCCCCCCGTCGGAGGTAAGAGTCCTCCCTCGGGCATGGGGGTGTTTGTTATCCGTAGCGTAGTTTAAGTTAGATTAAGTAGTGTGTAAGTCTAGGGACCGATGACCTCAGCAGTTTGGTCCCATAGGAACTTACCTCAAATTTCCAAAATTTCCGTGTAAGGAGGACACAGACAGCGAAATAAGCATTCCTAATTAGGAACTGAAAAACTGCCAGTTCATCCACAACAATGGTTGCCTCTCGCAAGCGGGTGTCCATTTCTCTTATTTTTGACTCCATCGCCACGTTTAATTTTTCGAGATAAGGGGGAATAAAATGTGAAAAATTATACAGGACTGTGCTTAAACAGACACACAATATTTTTAGCGCAACGCAATCTGACTTTCAAAAATCCCTACAAAAGAATGGCCCTGCCTAACATTAACCTATACCTTTCACAAATCACTTACCTCACCAAAATCTTCGTTACTCGAACTACTGCAATACAGCGAGCGCCACTACTGCCAGCTAAATAAAACATTCAAACTACGGAAGGCACTAACTACTGATAGGGATAGCAAATGAAAGATTTTAATAGAGAACAAACAACGCATTTACCTTAATAGTCATTATATATATATATATATATATATATATATCAGTTCATGACATCCAGTCTAACAAATTTCAAAACTCCGCCATTTCTCTCCCCACATCCACCACTGCTGGCGGCTCACATCCTACTGTGCAACGTTACGCGCTGTTCACATCCAGCTGCCGCTGCCCAACACTACAATGGCAGACAACAATGCAAACTAGCCACAGACTGCACACAGCACAGCCAGTGATTTTCATACAGAGCGCTACGTAACGTTGCCAATAAGAAAACATAAACAGCCTACTTACAAATGTTGTAATGTATCTTCAGCAGTTTGAAAAGTGTGTCGTCTAAGCCGCTTTTCAAGAACTTCATTCTCCGGCGACACTCGTCTCCCACCCAGCAACGCACTTTTCGTTTCGGTTTCCTATTGTCTCCGATGTTACGCATGAAATTGAACGTAGTCGTCACACACGTGCCATATTCGCGCTGTAGTCGCACATACTGACAGGGGAAACTCCTCATCCCAAACCCCTCAGACAGGGCTACAGTGGCCCACAGCACAGCCTGTCAAAAACTGAAGACCGAGGAATCATCAAACCAGGAAGAAGGTAAATCGAACTGTGTAAAAAGAAGCAAAATAGAAACAGTGAATGGTGCAAGCTCAAGATGTCCAACATGCAGCGGATTTTAGTAGCAACGGCGTCGCCCTTATGTGGTCACGTTGTTCAACTGCGAAGCGGGAGTTCCGAGTTCTAATCTCGTTCGTGCTCGCCCTTCTTTTTTTTTTTTTTTCAAAAAATTATTAATTGTCAGTCCGGTCATTGACGTGTCTGTTCACCGTATTCAAATTTATATCTGTGTCGTGGTTCAAAATGGCTCTGAGCACTATGGGAATTAACTTCTGAGGTCATCAGTCCCCTAGAACTTACAACTACTATAACCTAATTAACCTGAGGACATCACACAAATCCATGCCCGAGGCAGGATTCGAACTTGCGACCGTAGCGGTCGCGCGGTTCCGGACTGTAGCCCCGAGAACCGCTCGGCCTCTCTGACCGGCTCTGAGTCGTGGTGTAATGTCCGTTTGCAAAAGCGAGTTGTAAGGAATGGACCTCCAGATAAACGGGCCTGCTATTTGTTAAACACAAATACCACGTATTATGACTCTTGCGTTCCGTTTAGGAAGTTTTGACTCTTGAATTCCATTCTTCTAACATATTTCACGCCCGTTTATCTGTTGGTTTTATTTCTGTGGACGCCTATGCGAGATCTCGCCTCTTCTCATTATGCGACACATTTACTACTGAAGGTAACATATTCTAATGGCTCTGAGCACTATGGGACTCAACTGCTGTGTTCATAAGTCCCCTAGAACTTAGAACTACTTAAACCTAACTAACCTAAGGACAGCACACAACACCCAGCCATCACGAGGCAGAGAAAATCCCTGACCCCGCCGGGAATCGAACCCGGGAACCCGGGCGTGGGAAGCGAGCACGCTACCGCACGACCACGAGATGCGGGCAACATATTCTAACCACATGATTCATATTCTATAACCAATGTATAGTATGACGGCTGCCAAGACTATAGCAGGAGAACAGACACATCAGTGACCGGACGGACAGTTCATAATTTAGCGAAGAAGAAGAAGAGTAGACACGAGTTAGATTTGAACACGGACCTTCGCCTGCGCAGTCCAGCGCAGTAAGAAACATAACCACGACGCCGAGGCTGTTTAAACTGGCTCGATGTTGCACATCTTGTGCTTAGGACGTTCACTCTTTCGATTTTGATTCTTTTTAACAGTTCAGTACACCTTATTCCTCTTTTCATACTCGTGTTCAGTTTTTGACGGACTGTCCCTCGGGCCATTTTACCACTAAATCTGTGGGTGATGCGTTCGGGAGTTTCCCTTGCGGGCAAGTAGCGACCAGCAGCGGACAGCGAAGGGTTTGCGGCGCAAACAACTGTTAAACGCGCCCAGTGGATTCCACAGCTGCAGGCAGAGCCACGTCACTGAGGGTCGGCGTAAACACGGCTGATGACTTGTTTTCGAATTTACCGTTTCTTCCAGTTTGGTCCACATTATTTGGGAGACTGACCTCGTCATCGGCCTTACGTACTCCAAGCAACTGTGTGGGTGTGTGTGTGTGTGTGTGCGCTTCTTACCTACAACTGACAGTCGCTTGTCGCGCTTTATGAAGAGTCGAAAATGCTACCAACATCTGGCTACTGAATGAATTACGCGGCCACTACTACAACACGAAGTAGTGAAAGAAAATAATAAGCAAATGTGTATTATACACTACTGGACATTAAAATTGCTACACCACGAAGATGACGTGCTACAGACGGGAAATTTAACCGACAGGATGAAGATTCTGTGATATGCAAATGATTAGTTTTTCAGAGTATTCACACAAGGTTGGCGCCGGTGGCGACACCTACAACGTGCTGACATGAGGAAAGTTTCCAACCAATTTCTCATGAACAAACAGCAGTTCACCGGCGTTGCCTGGTGAAATGTTGTTGTGATGTCTCGTGTAAGGAGGAGACATGCGTACCATCACGTTTCCGACTTTGATTAAGGTCGGATTGTAGCCTATCGCGATTGCGGTTTATCGTATCGTAACATTGCTGCTTGCGTTGGTCGAGATCCGATGACTGTTAGCAGAATATGGAATCGGTGGGTTTAAGAAGGGTAATACGGAACGCCGTGCTGGATCCCAACTACCTCGATTCACTAGCAGTCGAGATGACAGGCAACTTAACCGCATGGCTGTAACGGATCGTGCAGCCACGTCTCGATCCCTGAATCAACAGATGGGGACGTTTGCAAGACCACAACCATCTGCACGAACAGTTCGACGGCGTTTGCAGCAGCATGGACTATCAGCTCGGAGACCGTGGCTGCAGTTACCCTTGACGCTGCATCACAGGCAGGAGCGCCTGCGACGGTGTACTCAACGACGAACCTACGTGCACGAATGGCAAAATATTTTTTCGGAGGAATCCAGGTTCTGTTTACAGCATCATGATGGTCGCATCCGTGTTTGGCGACATCGCGGTGAACGCACACTAGAAGCGTGTATTCACCATCGCGATACTGGCATATCACCCGGCGTGATGGTATGGGGTGCCATTGGTTACATGTCTCGGTCACCTCTTGTTCGCATTGACGGCACTTTGAACAGTGGACGTTACATTTCAGATGTGTTACGACCCGTGGCTCTATCCTTCATTCGATCCCTGCGAAATCCTACATTTCAGCAGGATAATGCACGACCGCATATTGCAGGTCCTGTACAAGCCTTTCTGGATACAGAAAATGTTCGACTGCTGCCCTGGCCAGCACATTCTCCAGATCTCTCACCAACTGAAAACGTCTGGTTAATGGTGGCCGAGCAACTGGCTCGTCACAATACGCCAGTCACTACTCTTTATGAAATGTGGTATCGTGTTGAAGCTGCATGGGCAGCTGTACCTGTACACGCCATCCAAGCTCTGTTTGACTCAATGCCCAGAAGTATCAAGGCCGTTATTACGGCAAGAGGTAGTTGTTCTGGGTACTGATTTTTCAGGATCTGTGCACCCAAATTGCATGACGATGTAATCACATGTCAGTTCTAGTGTGATATATTTGTCCAATGAATACCCGTTTATCATCTGTATTTCTTCTTGGTGTAGCAATTTTAATGACCAGTAGTGTATATAATTATAGTTTTTTCGTTAATCTCAAAAAACGGTTTAGTCAAAATACCGAAGATCTATACAGAGGTGACAAAAGTCATAGGATACCTACTAATACCGTCTCCGACCTTCATCTGCCCAGCGCAGTGCAGCAGCTGGACATGGCATGGATTCAACAAGTCGGTGGAAGTCCCCTGCGGAAATATTCAGCCATACCTTCCTCTACAGCCGTCCATAATTGCGGAAGTGTTGCAGGTGCAAGATCTCGTTCACGAACTGACGTCTCGATTAGGTCCCGTAAATTTTCGATGGGGTTCATGTTGGGTGATGATGATGATGATGTTTGGTTTGAGGGGCGCTCAACTGCGTGGTTATCAGCGCCCGTACAATTACCCAATCTTTGCTCAGTCCAATTTCGCCACTTTCCTGGATGATGATGAAATGATGAGGACAACACAAACACCCAGTCATCTCGAGGCAGGTGAAAATCCCTGACCCCGCCGGGAATCGAACCCGGGTTCATGTTGGGTGATCTGGGTGGTCGAATCATTAGCTCGAATTGTCTAGAACGTTCTTCAGATGAATCGCGAACAATTGTGCCACAATGACATGGCTCACTGTCATCCATAACCACAGAAAGTCCGTGAATGGCTGAAAATGGTCTCCGAGTAGCGGAAACGTAACCATTTCCGGTCAATGAGCGGGTCAGTTGGAGCAGAGGATCAAGTCCATTCCATGTAAACACAGTCCACATCATTATGGAGGCACTAGTAGCTCGCACAGTGGCTTGTTGAGAACTTTCGTACACGGCTTCGTGGGGACTGCACCATACTCGCACCCTTACCAACTGAAATCGGGATTCATCTGACTATGTCACGATTTTCTAGTCGTCTAGGGTCCAACGGATATGGTCACAAGACCAGGAGAGGCGCTACAGGCGATGTCCGCTGTTAGCAAAGAGCCGGCCGTTGTGACCGAGCGGTTCTAAGCGCTTCAGTCCGGAATCGCGCTGCTGCTACGGTCGCAGGTTCGAATCCTGCATCGGGCATGGATGTGTGTGCTGTCCTTATGTTAGGTTTAAGTAGTCCTTAGGGGATTGATGACCTCAGATGTTACGTCCCATAGTGCTCAGAGCCATTTGAACCATTTTTTGTTAGCAAATGCGCTCTCATCGGTCGTCTGCCGCCGCAGCTAATTAACGGTAAATTTCAACGGTAAATTTCGTCGCACTGTCCTACCAGATAAGTTCGTAGCACGTTGATTTCTCCGCTTATTTCATGCAGTGTTCCTTGTCTGACGGCACCGACCACTGTACGCTGCTCTCGGTCGTTGTCTGTGGTGAGAGATAATGCCTGAAACGTGGTATTCGCAGCACACTCTTGAGGCTGTGGATCACGTAATATTGGATTCGCTAACGATTTCCGAAATGGAATGCCCCATGCGTCTAGCCCAACTACCAGTCCGCGTTCACCATCTGTTAATTCCCGTCGTACGGATGTAACCAGGCCGGAAACCTTTTCACATGAATCACCTGAGTAAAAATGACTGCTCCGGCAATGCACTGCCCTCTCATACCTTGTGTAAGCGATACTACCGCCATAGGCATATATGCGTTATTGCTATTCCATGACTTTTTGTCACCTGTGTAGAACGTTATGCCAACCGCTTAACTGAACGCCGCTTGTTAGCGCTGCGAGCACATGACAGTACTGAAAGGAGAGACGAGTGGCAAATTATCATTATAGCGACGACACGAGCTGCAAATGGGGAAATCCACCGACACGAGCGACTGGGAACGAGTATCATGGAAATAGTGGAGCTGGCCGGGTGTTACTGTTATGAGCAGAGCTCGGATTTTTGCAAGTCAGTGAATATAAATGGATATGCAGAGCGAAAATTATTAATACCGACAAACTCCGGGAGGTTGCACGGGGCAAAAAAACACAAGCATTTTTCTGTAGTACCATAGTTGCCTTTGATCAATTTTTAATCCAGCAGAGGGCGTTATCGCTTTTGGTGATCCTGCAATTGTGCATAACTTCGGGACGAATCAGACGAATGTAAGAAATGTTCTTCATGGGCAACTGATAATCAATTTGCCTTCACTGCGTATGCATAACACGGAACCAGATGATTAGCACCCGGAGCCCAGTTTCCGCAGCGGTTCTTGGAACGGTGTCCTATACGTCCTACATTTCCGTCCTCTGTGCTGTTTACAGATAAAGCAATGTACGATGGAGTCTTCAACATCCACAATTCGCATATTTTGAAAGGGTTAATCCACACGCCACATCACTCGGGGTCATCAAGTGCGGTTCTCCGTGAATGTGTGGGCAGGTGTTGTTGGGCCATATCTCCTACCTATGCCATTAAATGACAGCCATTATTAAAATTTCCTCGCCGGGGCACTGCCAGGGTTGGATGACGTGCCGCTCGCTACACTATAGCGCATGCGGTTCCAAGATGACGGAGCGCCGGCACGTTTCAGTCGCCCTGTGCGTCGATTCTTGAACCGACGGTTTCCAAAAAAGTGGTTTGGCAGTGGTGGTCCTGCACCACGACCTACCCGACACTCTGATCTGATCCCTCTGGACTTTCCTCTGCGTGCAGATCTGCTCAACCTTGTTTACAAAACCTCTGTTGTGTTAGTGGAGGTGTTACTCTGTTTACAAGTCAGTGCAGGCATTTTTGAATATCCAAGGTAACTGAAGTAACTGTGTTGTATTAATGTTGTTACGTCTTGGTAATAAAGAATTAAAAGTTGTATGTACTATTCCTTGTATAAAAATCTTTAACATAATGCAGCGCTTCAGCAACCGTGAGTTATTCAGACAATAAGAATTTCAGCCCTCAGTTCCAAGGTAATATTTCTTTAATTTACCTAGGTTTCGATGCCAACAATGGCATCTTCTTCAGAACAAAAATTAAATTTTTTTGAGGGCCAAACGTTGGCCCTCAAAATGTTTAATTTTTGTTCTGAAGAGGATGCCATTGTTGGCATCGAAACCTTGGTAAACCAAAAAAAAAATTATCTTGCAACTGAAGGCTGAATTTCTTAATGTCTGAACTATTCCTTGTCATCAAAGGAAAACACGTTAGAAAAAGCATCTTCATTGTCCCACACAATCGCCCAGAGTTTGCTATTTTAATTAATTTTCATCCAGAGAAAACTCCCGCTATCGTTTTAAAAATTCCTCGCAGGAAAACACGACATTGGAGAAAAATACTTGTTTCGGTGTTCCGTGCAATAGACCAGTGTTTGCCGGTTTAAATAATTTTCAGTTTGTGTAATAGGCATATTTAACTAATTTGTTCATATCTGTGGATATGTTTTACTTTCTCAGGAACGATTCTTGTAATACGAATCTTTCACCGCCATACTTTAAGAAGAAGAGAATCGCACGGCCACACCGGCCGGCGGAAGTCAATTGTGGACTCCATTTTTGTGGATGGCAATGCGCTATGCCACCGGCCCACAATTGTTGGCTACTCGTTTTAAGAACATTCTGGAAAATTTGAGCGAATGATTTGGGCACTCAGATCGCCTGACATGAATCCCATCGGACATTTATGGGACACAGTCGCGAGATCATTTCGTGCACCGGCAACAGTTTCGGAATTACGGGCGGCTATAGCGCGAGCATGGCTCAGTATTTCTGCAGGGGATTTCCAACGACTTGTCGACTGCAATCCACATAGAACTGCTGCACAAAGCCGGGCAAAAGGAGGGTCGGCACGATATTAGGAGGTACCCATGTGTTTCGTCAACCTTAGTATAAGAGACGATATCGGCGACTCAAACTATGATTACCTGTGGATGAAAGAACCGGCTCGTGTAAGAGATTAACTGCCAGTCTTGTGGTGGAAAAAATAACGGAATCTGAACCAGATAAACCACATCTCATTGTACTATTGGGGTATGAATTAAAAAACGCCTTCAGTGATAATTTTTCGTGTTTTATTCTGTACACGATGCATTTCGTACCCTGTGGGTCCATCTTCAGGTGTAATTCCTCTTAATACATGATTTATTTGTTCTCCTGAATGAGATGTAATGCATATTGCTGTCACCGAAAGGTTTGTGTTAGCTTACGTACTTCGTAAGTCAGTCGCGGAAAATATGTGTGAAATAGTGAAAAAGATGAATATTGTAAACTTACAAAATAATCCAAGAAAAGCGTTTTTAAAGTTTTAGTAACAGTATAAGCTTTTTCCTCCATCGTTTTCAAGTATATCACTTCATTCAAGAGGCACATTCACAAGTACATGTTTGTAAACACTTCGCAGACGGTTTTCTACATTGTGTGGTCAAAGATGAATTTGTCATAGTGCTTTGACCAGAGCAGCGGTCATTGTGAGGGTGAAAAGGGGTTGACATACGGTATTACTCGGTAACGCCTTGAACTGTTTCACAAAACTGTGTATGTACATAACTCATTATTTGTGTGAGTAACTGTGTAAAAATTCTGGAGATTAGCATATCCCTACTGTCCCCAGGGTTATGTGTGGGGTAAAAAGCCATTAGATGTAAAAATATTCCACAAAGACCGACATTAGTTTCGAAGGCATAGTTTCCGGGCCTCATTCGTGACAGACCAGATGACAATTCACTCCTGATGGAGGGAGGGGAGGCGGGGTGGCCAGGAGTGCAAAGTTTGTTTTACAAGGTGACTCAGATACCCCTACCAATCCGTTTTATGCAACCCGCACTACGACTTATTAGGAACGGTATACAGATGGCGGCCACAAAATTGATGTACGTTCCCTCTCAGAGGTTTTGGCGATTGTTAGCATAAGGAATTGTACTGTAAAAAGTACGAGTGAGGGTCAGCCAGGAGTTACGTGGTATTTTTGGACCTTACTTCTGCCATCCTTATCCAGTTATCTTCAGTCTTTCTTCGTGTAATTAATGGTGTAGTCATATAGGTTCTGTAAATGTTTAGTACTTAATCCTTCGTAAGTGGCTGAGAAACATAGAAAGAGTGTTTCACCATCAGAAACAACGAAACTAACAGGAGTCATCAAAATGGGAAGCGTTGAAGTAGCAACTCTCTGGTATATAATCCAATGAAAAGATTTATATATTTTGTGATTCAACTGCCCCTATCAATGTCGTTTTATGCACCCTCACATGACAGAATAATGTTGTTAGCGAGATCAGTCTGGAGCTGTGAGGTACATTGCCAAAATGTCGCAGAATAACTCATAAGGTATACAAAGGCTCCTTACGCCTATTGTGCAAATTTTGTTCATGCAACTACTGTAGCACATTAACGCAGCGAGTGATATATTAGTCTTTTCATTGGGTTATATAGCGGGAAGGTGTTGCTTCCATGCTTCCCATTTTGATATCTCCTGTTAACTTCGTTATTTCCGGTTATGAAACACACTTTAGAAGAGGAAATTTCTGAACCGTTTACGAAAGATTAAGTACTACAGACGGAATAAACTGACAGAGGCTTCTAAAACCCGTATGACTACAGCTAATCACACAAAGAAAGACTGGAGACAGCTGGATAAGTATGGTAGAAGTTACATATATCTTGGTCGGGAAATGTCGTGTAACTCAAGGCCAATCGTCTTTTGTATTTTTTTACACTACGATTCAATTTGCTAAAAGTCGTTCAAAGCTCTGACAGGAAACTTCGGCTACATGGCTGTCGCATGTTTGTATACCATTCCTGATACAGACGAAGTGCTGGTTGCATAAGTCGGATCGGTAGGGGCAGCTGAATCACCCTCTATACATAGATACAGGGTGTTTCAAAAATGACCGGTATATTAGAAACGGCAATAAAAACTAAACGAGCAGCGATAGAAATACACCGTTTGTTGCAATATGCTTGGGACAACAGTACATTTTCAGGCGGACAAACTTTCGAAATTACAGTAGTTACAATTTTCAACAACAGATGGCGCTGCAAGTGATGTGAAAGATATAGAAGACAACGCAGTCTGTGGGTGCGCCATTCTGTACGCCGTCTTTCTGCTGTAAGCGTGTGCTGTTCACAACGTGCAAGTGTGCTGTAGACAACATGGTTTATTCCTTAGAACAGAGGATTTTTCTGGTGTTGGAATTCCACCGCCTAGAACACAGTGTTGTTGCAACAAGACGAAGTTTTCAACGGAGGTTTAATGTAACCAAAGGACCGAAAAGCTATACAATAAAGGATCTGTTTGAAAAATTTCAACGGACTGGGAACGTGACGGATGAACGTGCTGGAAAGGTAGGGCGACCGCGTACGGCAACCACAGAGGGCAACGCGCAGCTAGTGCAGCAGGTGATCCGACAGCGGCCTCGGGTTTCCGTTCGCCGTGTTGCAGCTGCGGTCCAAATGACGCCAACGTCCATGTATCGTCTCATGCGCCAGAGTTTACACCTCTATCCATACAAAATTCAAACGCGGCAACCCCTCAGTGCCGCTACCATTGCTGCACGAGAGACATTCGCTAACGATATAGTGCACAGGATTGATGACGGCGATATGCATGTGGGCAGCATTTGGTTTACTGACGAAGCTTATTTTTACCTGGACGGCTTCGTCAATAAACAGAACTGGCGCATATGGGGAACCGAAAAGCCCCATGTTGCAGTCCCATCGTCCCTGCATCCTCAAAAAGTACTGGTCTGGGCCGCCATTTCTTCCAAAGGAATCATTGGCCCATTTTTCAGATCCGAAACGATTACTGCATCACGCTATCTGGACATTCGTCGTGAATTTGTGGCGGTACAAACTGCCTTAGACGACACTGCGAACACCTCGTGGTTTATGCAAGATGGTGCCCGGCCTCATCGCACGGCCGACGTCTTTAATTTCCTGAATGAATATTTCGATGATCGTGTGATTGCTTTGGGCTATCCGAAACATACAGGAGGCGGCGTGGATTGGCCTCCCTATTCGCCAGACATGAACACCTGTGACTTCTTTCTGTGGGGACACTTGAAAGACCAGGTGTACCGCCAGAATCCAGAAACAATTGAACAGCTGAAGCAGTACATCTCATCTGCATGTGAAGCCATTCCGCCAGACACGTTGTCAAAGGTTTCGGGTAATTTCATTCAGAGACTACGCCATATCATTGCTACGCATGGTGGATATGTGGAAAATATCGTACTATAGAGTTTCCCAGACCGCAGCGCCATCTGTTGTTGAAAATTGTAACTACTGTAATTTCGAAAGTTTGTCTGCCTGAAAATATACTGTTGTCCCAAGCATATTGCAACAAACGGTGTATTTCTATCGCTGCTCGTTTAGTTTTTATTGCCGTTTCAAATATACCGGTCATTTTTGAAACACCCTGTAAATATCTGGGATAGTTTAATATGTGTGAAATACAGACTTGGTCAGCCAGAACATTACGACCACCTACCTAATAGTCGGTATATCCACATTTGGCACGGATAACAGCGGCGACGAGTCACGGCACAGAAGCAATGACGCCTTGGTAGGTCGCTGGAGGGAGTTCACCACACCTGCTCACACAAGTCACCGAATTCCCGTTAACTGGGAGGAGAGGAGCGGTGAGTTCTGCGCTACGTTCATCCACATCCCAGATGTGTTCGATCGGGTTCAGATCTGGCGAGTTGGAGGGGGCCAGCACATCAATTGGATCTCGACAGTGTGTTCCGCGAACCACTCCGTCACACTCTTCGCTCTATCTTGTTGAATAATACCACTGCCATCAGGGAAGATGATCGTCATGAAGGGGTGTACGTGGTCTGCAACCAGTGTACGGTACTCCTTGGCCATTACGGTGTCCTGCACGAGCTGCACTGGACCCATGAATGGCTACGTGAATTTTCCCCAGAGCATTAAGGAGAAACCGCCAACTTGTCTCCATCCCGCTCTACAGGTGTCATCCCGCTCTACAGGTGTCAAGGAGCCGTTCCCCTGGAAGACGATGGCATGATGAAGAAAGTATCGGAATTCATCAGACCATGCAACGCTCTGCCACTGCATCAACGTCCAGTGCCGATGGTCACGTGCCCATTTCAGTTGTAGTTGTCAGTGTCGTGGTGTTATGATCGGCACATGCATGTGTCGTCGGCTGCTGAGGCCCATCCTTAGGAGTGTCCAGTGTACTTTGGGTTCAGACACACTTGTACTCTGCCCAACAGTTAAGTTTGATGTTAGTTCCTCCAGTTCGCCGCCTGTCCTGTTTTACCAGTCTGCCCAGACTACGACATCCGACATCTGTAATGTGAGGTGGCCGCCTAACCCCACGACACCTTGACTTGGTTTAGCCACTTGTTGAAGACACCACAGAACTTACCGAAGTCTTGCAGTTCTCGAAATGCTCCTGCTGAGCCTTGTAATGCCACTTCCTCGGACGCCAAATGAAAATCAAAAATTATCTCCAAAATTCCCAAAGATTTCCCCAAAACAAGTTCCAAATTCCATGGAAAATGAACACGCAAATAAATTTCTAGTTAACACTATTATTTGGATATTAACCAGTAATTGAATCGGGAATCTAATACTTAGTAATTTATTAACGTACGAAAGAAAGATAGGATTCCAGTAAAATCAAATTCAAAATTCAAAATCATAGTAAATCGCAAAATCATTATCATTCAAATTCGCAAAGTAGAACCAACGTTCCCAAAGAATACTCCGTGTGAGTACTCTTTGAGATTCGTGAGTAATGGGTAAGGATAATTCAGTCCGTTGACACTACATTACGAAAGATAGCCGAAGCAGGTCTTACTTTTGAACGCTCGTATATGTAGGCGCAATTAGATTGTTTTTTTCAGAATTCATTATTGCGATCTACTATGACGCAGTGAAACGATACTTTGACTTCAAATATTACGTTATTTAGAATTCAGATAGAGGACTTGCATATACTAGACAGAAGTGACCTTTAATTAGATAACCTGAAGTTAACACTATTTAGGAAGTGAACACAGACAATTTCATTCGTAATAACTAACGCCGCGCGGGCATGGGTGTGTGTGTTTGACCTTAGGATAATTTAGGTTAAGTAGTGTGTAAGCTTAGGGACTGATGACCTTAGCAGTTAAGCCCCATAAGATTTCACACACATTTGACATTTGACAATAACTAATGGACTATGGAACTTGGCGATAGTTACGAAGCATATAATTTATAATTCCCTCCAACAACTGGGAAAGCTTCTTCCTCATGGCTCTGTTAGGAAGTGACTAATATTGTGTAATAAACCAGCATATCGTGTCAATTCACGCATTTATCATTCAAGTTTTGCAATATTATTTATAGAGATCACATGCTGCGATATTATTTTACTGAAGCGCTCTGCGCTTATATAGAAACTCTTTGACGTTAGGAATTAATAACACTGTTACGACTGAGATTACAACCAGTCTACAGGGAATTTGGTGTCGCTGGAACTAATTTGAACTTATCATTAATATTTAAATAGCAACTGATAAAACCATCGATTATAAACGATTTAATTACGACATTTGGTGAAGTAAATATCTCGCACAAGTCGCGAGTTCAGTTCATCGATGTTCTTTTTGTAACGTCGATACCGATACAAGAAACAACAATCTCATTGCTCTATCTCTGAGTCTTAGCCAAGACCGAGGATTATGTTACAGCCTCCGGGCCATCACAGTCTGCCCTCGGTCATACTGAGATGGATCGCGCGCCATGCCCTTTCTACACACGGACAGCACGCTCATTGATACTACACGCACTGTGCGTGTGACTGACTAGGAGTCGTTCGCCGCTAAGTGATGCTACTAGAGATGGGCAAACTGAAACACTTAACTGTTTCGAAACAAATGAAACAGTACAATGTAATGTTTCGATACGCTATTTCGAAACAGTGAAACAGTTTGTGTTTTGTAATCTAATAAACCTACACATTTTATCATCTTGAATGTCTACTGTATAAGTATGTCCATATAAACACAAATGAGGTGCGAGAGCGCCAATGATTTCGCAGAAAGTATGAAACTATCACTTGGGCGTCTTGGCAGCTTCGTATTTCCTGCAGCAAATGCGCTCCTTTCGTGTTGTGTGACTTTCATACTTTTCAATTGGCTGAGGACAGCCATAACTGAAGAGAGAAGAACCACCACGAATGGAACTGGAAGTAGGAGCAAACTGCAGAAACAACGGATATGCTACTGGGATTCCCACATTCCGTTAGTATGGGTAATATACCCATCCTGCTAATTTCCATTAAATAACAAAATATAACAGAAAAAAATTTTGTCTTTCAAGGTGTTTCGAACTGTTACTATAAAGTCACCATGCTTCCCAGCCCTTCCCGTTCACCATTACACTATCAGTGATATGTCAAACATGCGTTTCTTAATACGATTACTGTACATGAAAAGAGAAGCGTATGTTATTTAAAAAAAAGTGTAATTTAATCGAATAATTTTCGCATATTTATTATTTTGAATGTGAATGGCATTCGTTGTTTTATTGTTTGCTTAGTGTTTATAAAGCAGATGTTACGCCATTTCGTAATAGGACAGACAGCTAGATACGAAGCCTTATTTTCGGATATCTTAAGCTTCATTCTATTGCTTGTCAAAAAGATTTCGACACTCTTGAAAGTGTTTCATTAAGTGTTATGTTGTGTATCAGTATCTCTGCCGAGCCCGAATCTCGTACGACACAGAGCGGAATGAAACATCACTGTTTCGATACAATTAGTCCGTTCCAAGCGCAGGTGGACTGAAACAGCCTTATTTTGAAACAACGATACAGTTTCTGCGTCTGGCTCGAGATCGAATCTGGTGCGGCTATCCGAGGCAGGGGCGGAATGAAGCACCACTGTTTCGAAACAGTGAACCACAGCCGTTCCGAAACACTGAAACAGTTCCACGTATCGATACACTGTATCGAAACATAGAAACAGTGGTCAAGTCTACACGCTACTATAGCCTCGATGGGTTTGTATCGATAGTAGGTCGGTACCCATAATGCTCTGGATGATCAGTGTATGCAGCCAATTCGGTGAAGCCGCGGGCAGAGAGCCAGTGCAGAAATGTAAATGTACGCACCTGTTCTCGTCCTCCTCCCCGATGGGGTCGAGGTGTGAAGCCAGCCCCCAGTGGTAGGGGAAGAAGGCCTCGCAGCCCACCACGGCCGTCACGCCGAACTCGGGAATGAGGTCCTCCTCCTCTTCCTCTTCTTCTTCTTCTTCCTCCTCCTCTTCGTCTTCCTCGTCCTCGTCCTCCTCCTGTCGCACGCCTCCGTCTCGTCCCTCCGCGTCCAGACCTACACTTACTTCTCCGTCTGCCTGCGGCCCTCTGCTCTCGTCAACCTCGTCCTCTGCGACGCCGCCGCCAGTGCCGAACACGAGGCTGTCCAGCCGGTTGACGGGCCCGGTTGCCGCCTCCGATGGCTGCGGCGGGGGCGGCGGGGGCGGAGGCCGCTTCTTGCGGGAGCGCGGCTTGGGCGGCAGCGCCGGCGCCACGGCCTCCGAGGACGCCTCGCACGCCTCCTGCACAGGGGTCGGGGTCAGCCTGCTTCAGCGCTCACAAAGCCACCTCACCCAGGGACTGTCTTCCAGTTCCTTAGCGCTTATACGATACGTGGTCAGAATGAGATTTTCACTCTGCAGCGGAGTGTGCGCTGATGTGAAACTTCCCGGCAGATTAAAACTGTGTGCCAGAGCGAGACTCGAACTCGGGACCTTTGCCTTTCGCGGGCAAGTGCTCTACCAACGGAGCTACCCAAGCACGACTCACGCCCCGTCCTCACAGCTTTACTTCTGCCAGTATCTCGTCTCCTACCTTCCAGACTTTACAGAAGCTCTCCTGCGAACCCTGCAGAACTAGCACTCCTGAAAGAAAGGATATTGCGGAGACATGGCTTAGCCACAGCCTGG